>NC_051162.1:31542997-31711068 GCF_013339745.2 Dermacentor silvarum
GGCGCCCCCGACACCGCCCGCTCTGCTAGCACGGCGGGGAACGGCCATGTCTACAGCCGCATGCCCATACCGCGAGATGGGCCTACGAGGGTTCGCCGTCAACGCGCCGCGTCCAGTGCGGGGTGAACGACCGCGCGACATTGCCGACTACCTCGCCGGAGCCAGTGGCAACCCCGACGACCCTCACGCTCGCCGTCACCAGGCCGCTACATCTCGCCGCATCGTCATCAGTACACCGGTCCACCCGGGGCCGATCTCCCAGCCCTTACCGGGGAAACTAAAGGCAGCAACCGATGGAGGTGCGGTTGCTGTACGACGCAATGCCGAAGATCCTCCGCCGCCGACGATTCGCGAATCATTACGACGAGATACCAGCACGCCGCCTAGCAACAGCCTTGACAGCACTTCGCCGCCGCAAGAAGACCGGCCGACGCGACGTAGCAGCAGCGGAGCAAGCCGACGCAGCCGTGATCCGACGCCACGACTTAACCGTAATGCTAGACGACGGTCTACCGACTTAGACGTGCTCATCGACGGTCAAACGTCACCGCTCTCGTCGACACTGAGCCGACTATTCCGTCTTCAGTGGCGCGTTCGCCGCCAAGTTAAAGAAGGTGAAGACGGCCTGGCAAGGATCTGATATCCGGACAGCTGGAGGCCACCTAATAACGCCGGCTGGAATCTGCACAGCCCGAGTCACGGTAAACAACCGCACTTACCCGGCGAGCTTCGTAATCCTGCAGCACTGCTCCAGGGATGTCATCCTAGGCATGGACTTTCTAAACCAATACGGTGCAGTCATCGACTTAAGATCCAGGTCGATAACGCTTTCAACGCACAACGCGCTACCACCGGATACAAGCATAAGTTACCATGCCTTGAATGTGCTTGAAGAACAAGTCACCATTCCGCCTCGCTCCAGCGTAATGATTTCCGTCGGTACCGAAGTGCCTGCAGACATGGAGGGCATCATCGAGGGCGATCATCACCTACTGCTCGACCGTGAAATTTGCGTCGCTAGAGGCATAGCTGAGCTACGTGCAGGGAAAGCAAGGGTGATGCTCACGAACTTCAGCCCTGAATACAAGCACATTAACAAAGGCACCACGGTCGCCTACATCGACGAAATAGTACAAGCCAGTAGTGCTTTCGCCTTCACGGATTCCAGTGCACCTGCAACGACGACCTAATACCTGAGCCAACGTTTGACGTCAATCAGAACCTCCCAGGCATAAGAAAGAACAACTAAAAGCTCTGCTCCTGCAATACAAGGACTGCTTCTCGTCGTCGTCAAAAGTTCGACAAACCCCTGTCGCCAAGCACCGCATCATCACCGACGAAAATGTCCGCCCACTCCGTCAGAGCCCGTACCGAGTTTCGGCGCGCGAACGTGAAGCCATAAGGCACCAAGTCGACGAAATGCTACGCGACGACATCATCCAGCCGTCCAAGAGTCCGTGGGCGTCCCCCGTGGTGTTAGTGAAGAAGAAGGATGGAACCCTACGTTTCTGCGTCGATTATCGTCGCCTCAACAAGATCACGAAGAAGGACGTATACCCCCTCCCACGGATTGACGACGCGTTGGATCGACTCTACAACGCAAAGTATTTTTCGTCGATGGACCTCAAAACCGGCTACTGGCAAATTGAAGTCGACGAGAGGGACCGGGAGAAGAGCCTTTAACACCACGACGACGGCTGTTCCAGTTCAAGGTCATGCCGTTTGGTCTTGCTCGGCACCTGCGACTTTCCACGCGTAATGGATACATTACTGGCAGGCTGAAATGGCAGACTTGCCTTGTCTATTTACGACGTCGTTGTGTTTGCCCTCAAGCTTCGAAGAACACCTGCGGCGCCTTGAAACAGTTCTTCAAGCAACAAAACCTCCGGACTCACGTTAAAGCCAGAGAAGTGCCGCTTCGCATATGAGGAGCTCTTGTTTTTGGGCCGTAATCAACAAGTCTGGAGTGCGCCCCGACCCTCAGAAAACTGCGGCCATCTCCAACTTTCCTCCGCCCGCTGACAAGAAGGCAGTGCGTAGATTTCTTGGACTGTGCGCCTATTACAGGCGCTTCGTCAAGAATTTTTCACGGATCGCTGAGCCACTGACGTATCTCACGAAGGCCGACGTCGAGTTCAAGTGGGAGACGCCGCAAATCGAAAGCATTTGAAGAACTGAAGCGACGCCTGCAATCGCCGCCAATACTTGCGCATTTTGACGAAAACGCCGATACTGAAGTCCACACCGACGCAAGCAGCGTAGGACTCGGCGCCGTTCTTGTGCAGAGGACTGACGGACTAGAAAGGGTTGTAAGTTACGCTAGCCGGTCGCTATCGAAGGCGGAATCAAATCATTCCACAACAGAAAAGGAGTGCCTCGCCATCATCTGGGCTACATCAAAGTTTCGCCCCTACCTCTATGGCAGGCCCTTTAAAGTCGTGAGCGACCACCACGCCTTGTGTTCGCTAGCTAACTTGAAGGATCCTTCAGGTCGCCTCGCACGATGGAGTCTGAGACTTCAAGCATTCGACATCACCGTCGTTTACAAGTCCGGGCGAAAGCACTCTGACGCCGACTGCTTGTCTCGCGCCCCGTCGAACCGCCGCCACAGGACGACCAGGATGACGACACTTTCTTGGGACCCATCAGTGCCGACGAATTCGCCGAACAACAGCGAGCCGACCCGGAACTAAGGAGCCTTGTAGACTACCTGGAAGGCAAGACCGTCATTGTGCCGAAGGTGTTCAGGCGAGGATTGGCGTCGTTTTTCTTGCAAAACGACATTCTTCTAAAGAAGAACTTCTCGCCTCTCCGAGCCAACTACCTCCTCGTGGTACCCTCAGCATTGCGTCCAGAGGTTCTGCAAGCTCTCCATGACGACCCAACGGCTGGACACCTCGGCTTTTCCCGCACGCTCGCGAGGATACAAGAAAAATACTACTGGCCTCGCCTTTCTGCCGACGTCGCCCATTACGTAAGGACATGCCGAGACTGTCAGCGACGCAAAACACCGCCGACAAGGCCAGCCGGACTTCTACAGCCGATCGAGCCACCTCGCCGACCGTTCCAGCAGATCGGGATGGACTTACTGGGGCCTTTTCCGACGTCGACGTCCGGGAATAAATGGATCGTCGTAGCTACGGACTACCTCACCCGCTACGCCGAAACAAAAGCCTTGCCCAAAGGCAGTGCCGCCGAGGTAGCCCGATTTTTCGTTGAGAACATCCTCCTGCGTCACGGTGCCCCAGAAGTCCTCATCACCGACAGAGGTACGGCATTCACGGCTGAACTAACTCAAGCCATCCTGCGATACAGCCAGACAAGCCATCGCCGCACCACCGCCTACCACCCGCAGACGAATGGCCTCACCGAGCGCCTAAATAAGACCATCGCCGACATGCTGGCAATGTACGTCGACGTCGAACACAAGACGTGGGATGCCATCCTTCCGTACGTGACCTTCGCATACAACACGGCCATGCAAGAAACGACGCACATGGCGCCGTTCAACCTGGTCTACGGAAGGAACCCGGCAACGACGCTTGACGCCATGCTACCGGACGTCACCGACGAAGAAAATCTCGACGTTGCCACCTATTTGCAGCGTGCCGAAGAAGGTCGACAGCTCGCCCGCTTGCGCATCAAGAACCAGCAGAGGACCGACAGCCGACACTACAATCTTCGACGACGCAACGTCGAGTACCAGCCCGGCGACCGTGTTTGGGTCTGGACTCCGATACGCCGACGAGGACTTAGCGAGAAACTGTTGCGTCGCTATTTCGGACCATATAAGATAATCCGACGTATTGGCGCACTGGACTATGAGGTCGTGCCAGACGGCATTTCGCAATCACAGCGGCGCCGGGCACGACCTGAAGTCATCCATGTGGTGCGTCTTAACCTTTCTACGCCCGCTGACGACATTAGGTACTTTGTTACTTTGTTATTGTTTTTTTGTTGTTTATAACGCATTGTTTTGTTTTCGCTTTCGTGCTTGTAGCATCGGGACGATGCTTTTTAAGGGGAGGGTATTGACACGTATACATCTTTATCTTTCACCGGTGGCCGCTTTCCACCGGCTAACAAATGTTAAACGTTATCGCTCGGCGCAGGACGCGCCTGTGTCGGAGGTTTCTAGAACGTTATCGATGCTTCTTTCCGTTGCCTCTTTTCACAGACGCTTATGTTATCTGATTGTGTGACCGATGCGAATTGTCTAGAACTTTCTGGAAGACACGCGGGCATCAGGGATTAATCTGGAACCTTCGATGACTCAGGTATAAAAGCCGACGCGTTTCGCCGCTGATCAGATTCCGACGATCGCCGACTGTGTTCGCCGCTATCGTTGTGCTTCAAGTGTAACTTGCTTTTGTGGGCACAGGTTCGCCCAATAAAGAATCAGTTTCGTCATTCCCAGTTTTACGACTGTTTGCTTCATCGTCACTACTACGTGACACTAGCGTTTCAGATTAATATGATGGAAAAGACAAGCCTGCGTCTCGACTGTGTTTCTTGCTGGCCTGGTTTTGAGCGGCAAGTGAGCGTGCGATCTGACGACACTATATTTGGCATAAGTGGAGGCTTCGGATAGAGTCGTGGATTCTGAAGCGTCGGGGCGATACAAAATAACCGTGTCCACAACGAGGAAGCTTCGCGGCCATAAAGAAGAAAGAAAGGAGAGAATCCCCTTGTAGACAGAGTGGCGCTATTGTAAGCCTACGTAACAAAGGTAACGTACATGACGTGCATGTCGCCGAGAGGGCGATTGAAGCGTTCAGTCACACCATTGGTTTGCGGATGATCGGCGCTTGTAGTTCTATGCACAACGTTGCATTCGCGGAGCAGGGCTTCTACAGCTTCGCAGAGGAATGAACGTCCGCGGTCACTCAGTAGCTCGCAAGGCGCACCGTGTCAAAGAACAAGGTTGCGGAGTATCAACAAGCCGACTTCACGTGCTGTGGCCGCCGGAAGTGCTGAAGTTTCGGCGTACCGCGTGAGGTGGTCCTCGGAGACGATGACTCATCGGTTGCCATCTGGGGTTTACGTTAGAATGCCGCACAAATCAATGCCGATACAGTCGAAAGGCCGGGAGGGACAAGGCAATCGTTGGAGTGGCCCTGTTCTCTCCTGAGGTGGGCTCTTGCGGCGCTGACACTTGGGGAGCACGAGTGGATGCACCACTGAACGAAGTGGTGCATTTCGCGCGAGTAGTCTCTAAGCCGTCGGCGTGCATACGTCTTTAGTGCACCGGCATGGGCGTATTGCGGATCCGCATGAAAAGAGGCACAGATGTCGGAAAGTATATTGCGAGGAATCACTAGCAACCATTTACGGCCATCAGAGAGGTAGTTGCGGCAGTACCGGATCCCTTCGCGGATGGCAAAGTGGCGAGCAGTGCGCCGAAGCGAGCGGTCGGTGGTGCGCCGTGACGGCTCAGATAAATACTCCAGAAGAGAGGCTATCCAAGGATCCCGGCGTTGCTCAGCTGGCATGTGGGTGAATGCGAGAGAAGAAGAACCGTAGCTCGAGGAAGACGCAGCACCACACTCATCGAGCAGTGGCGAACGCGAAAGAGCGTCGGCATCCGAATACTTACGGTCTGACCGGTAGATAGTCCTGTATGACCGGTATGACCGGTAGATAGACCGGTCGTAGTCCTGTAAACGAAGCGCCCAACGAGCTAGGTGACCAGATGGGTATTTTACTAACAACCAGCACAGGGCGTGGTAATCAGTCACGACGTCAAATGGACGGCCATGTACGTAAGCTCGAAATTTGGTGATTTCCCAAACGATTGCAAGACATCCTTTTTCGGTGACCGAATAGTTTATTTCCGCTTTGGTGAGAGTGCGACTGGCGTAAGAGACGACGTACTCTTCGAAGCCAGACTTACGCTGGGCAAGAATAGCGCCGAGGCCTACTCCACTATCGTCCGTGCGGATTTCTGTTGGATCGTCCTGGTCAAAGTGGGGTAGAATAGGGGGGAATATCAAACGATGGCTTAAGGTGGCGAACGCGTCTTCGCAAGCTGTAGACCATGCCGAGATGGCTGTTGGCAAGCTGCTGCGTTAAGGGTGCGATTATGGACGCGAAATTACGCACGAATCGCCGAAAGTACGAAGACAGGCCTATAAAGCTACGGAGTTCCTTCAGCGTAGATGGCCTGGGGAACTCGGTGACGGCGCGAAGCTTTACATGGTCGGGAAGGACACCGTCCTTGCTGACAACATGGCCTCAGATGGTAAGCCGACAGGCGGCAAAGTGGCACTACTTCAAGTTAAAATTCAGTCCAGCGTCGGAAAGGCAAGTCAATACGCTTGCGAGGCGGTTCAGATGGGAGTCACAGTCCTTCGAAAAGGCTACGACGTCGTCCAGGTAGCAAAGACACATGTGTCATTTGAGCCCTCTAAAAATGTTGTCCGTGAGGCGTTCGAAGGTGGCAGGCACATTACAAAGGCCGAACGGCATCACGTTAAACTCATATAACCTTTTGGGATTACAAACGCAGTCTTCGGATGGTAAGTGTCATTCATAGGGATCTTCCAGTACCCAGATTTAAGGTTGAAAGAGGAAAAGAACTCTGCTCCTTACAAGCAGTCGAGAGCGTCATCGATTCTGGGCAGCGGATAAACATCTTTTCTTAAGATCTTGTTAAGGTGCCTGTCATCAATCTTAATCTGGCAATGGAATTGTCGCAGCTACAATATCAAGCACGGATCATTGAGACAGTACATAATTAACACCAACACGGCACCGAGCATTATCGCACTGCAGGAAACAGGCACACACCCAACTCAAACCGGCTACAACACACATACTACCACGCCTGAAAGCCGCGTGGCCACATTTACAGCTAAAACGCTCACTACATTCCAACACACAGTAGACTGCAGTGACGTCGACCACAACCTAATTGAGATCCTACTCCTCCAAAGAGGCCGAAAGAGCCTTTTCATACTGAACATCTACAGCCCACCCAAGCAGAAGCAGGCCAAGTTCGACTACTTGATCACCAAATTGATTACCATAGCCAAAACCAACAGCCTACTTATAGTAGGCGACTTCAACGTGGCTCACCAGGCTTGGGGCTACACGACCGCCACATCAAAAGGCACTGCACTCCAGTATATGATACAGCAGCACTGTCTCACCATCCTCACAGACCCCGCATACCCCACACGTCTAGGAAACAGCGGCTCCAGAGATACGTGCCCTGACCTCACCCTCACTAAAGAGATACAACAAGCCACCTGGCACAACACGGAGGAAACCCTGGGCAGTGATCACTGCATCCTTGCCACCACATTGTACGTTACGCATGCACGTCGCCCGATAAAAAAGATAACACTCACAGATTGGAGAGCTTTTCGCAAAGAGCGAGCGGATGACTCCTCGAGGGCTATTGCGGATCTCGAACAGTGGGTACGAGAATTCCAGCAAGACGTAAACAGACATTCAAAACACATCACACTCACCACAGACATTACGGCAGTAGACCCGCACCTTCTTCACTTGTGGGAGGCTCGTCGAGGCCTTGTTTGTAGATGGAAGCGCCAAAAACATAACCGGAAACTGAGACTACGTATAGCGAAATTCACGGCAACCGCAGAATTTTATGCTGGGGAGCTCACCCGTCACAACTGGCGACAACTATGCAACAAGTTGCTGGGCACTCTTTACACGGCCAAAACATGGTCGCTACTACGTCATCTTCTTGACCCCACGCAAAGCAAAGCAGTCAGCCAGCAAACAATTCAACGTCTCCTCCACAACCATCCGGGTTCTGACGACGACATCCTGGAAGAGTTGAGGGTGCGGTACATAGGATATTTCAAACCCACACAGGGACAACATCCCACATACAGCGGAGGCGACAACCATGACCTGGACAAGCCGATCACCATCTCTGATGTGCAACAAGCAATCCATGCACTCACACTAAACACCACCCCGGGCAAGGACAAAATAATTAACAAGCTCCTGCGCAATCTAGATGACGGCACCATTGAATCTCTTACTGACATATTTAATTATCATTAGGAGGCGGGTACGCTACCAGCGGATTGGAAGCACGTGGACATCATCCTCATTCCAAATCCAGGCAAACCCTCCAGCTTAGAAAATCTTAGACCGATATCACTGACTTCATGCCTAGGTAAGGTTCTGGAGCACGTCATTCTGAACCGACTTCAACGTGACCTAGAATTTAGTGACTTGCTGCCCGAAACGATGTTCGGATTCCGGCCCCACCTTTCTACCCATGACGTTCTCCTTCAGCTGAAGGAACAAGTCCTTGAACACATTTCACCACACAACACCGGAGCAATCTTAGCACTAGACCTTAAAGGCGCTTTCGACAAGGTGGCTGACAATACCATCTTTGCAAACCTAAGTCTTACCAACTGTGGTCCTAATACTTACAACTACGTACGCGCCTTTCTAAACAACCGCACGGCCACAGTAGGCATTGGCTCACTCAGAACCCCGACGTTACCTACTCGCAACAAAGGTACCCCACAAGGTGCCGTTCTATCACCCACCCTGTTCAACATTGCTATGATGAAGCTACCTGATAAACTCAATGCAATACCAGAAATCAGGCATGCAATATACGCCGATGATATCACTATATGGACCACCACTGGTTCTGAAGGAGAAAAACAAGACGCACTCCAACAAGCGACTGACGTCGTCCAGCATTATGCAAGAAGCAGCGGTCTCCGATGCTCCCCTGAGAAGTCGGAACTATTAGTCGTTCGACAGAAATCCCGTAGAAAACTCAATTAAATACCCCACATTACACTCACCCTCGACGGCAAAGAAATACCCATAGTAAATCGCGTCCGCATCCTCGGCCTCCACATACAACAGGACGGCGGGGCGCCTACACCATCCAACGTCTCAAGCAGACCACTTTCCAAGTCATGCGAATGGTCAGCCTCATCACCACCAAACAACACGGCCTGAAAGAAGACGACGTGACCCAGCTCGTCCAGGCCCTGATAATCAGCCGCATCGCCTACGCTGCCCCGTACCTTCCCCTCACTCTCAAAGAGAAAGATCAACTAGACATACTTCTGCGGAAAGCATACAAGCAAGCGCTCGGTCTACCACCGGGAACAGCCACACTCAAGCTCGAAGCCCTACGAGTCCATAACACAGTAAGAGAAATCATAGACGCCCACCTCACAAGCCAACGAAAGCTCCTAGCTCTCACACCAAGAGGCAAGAAGATCCTAGTGCGCCTAGGCTACCCAACACAGCGCCGAGGCCACGAAAAATCAATCTATCTGGCACCCAACATCCGGGAGCATATCAAGGTAGCCGCCATCCCCAGAAGCATGCACCCGGAACATCATGCCGGCCGTCGCAAAGCTCGCGCAAAGACTCTTCAAACAAGATACGGTAACCTCCCCACCATACTATACACAGATGCCGCGCAGTACCCCCGAAAAGCAGCCATGGCAGTCAGCGTTGTTGACCATAACCTTCGATAGGTGGCCTCGATGACGGTCCGCACTGCCAACGTCCTCGAAGCGGAGGAGACAGCCATCGCCTTAGCCATCACCTCTAATCAAATCAAAGAACACGTTACAATTATTACCGACTACCAAGCAGCTTGCCGTAGCTATGCCAGAGGCAGAATATCTTCCTTCCATCGCCGCCTGACTCCTCAAACAAGCCTCTCAATTACCCGACGTTGAAATAGTATGGACTTCAGGACACGAGTCCCTCCGTGGAAATCAGCGTGCGCACGCTGTAGCACGAGCTCATACCACGCGGGCGCCACAAGAGAGGGATACGGCCGCATCTATAGAGCCTGTACCTTTACAATACAACGCCATATTAGAACACCACAGATTGAACAGACGACAATACCCACCCCCACACAAGACCCTCTCACGCGAAGACGCAGTGGCATGGCGACAATTACAAACCAACACATACCCCATTTATGCAGATTACACGCAATACACCCTGCACTGTACTCGTACAAATGCCCCCTTTGTAACTACTACGCTTCCCTATATCACACCACATGGGCATGCCCCAAAATACAGGTAGCCCCGCACATACCCAACCCCACACCCGAGCAATGGGAGGCCGTGCTGACTAGCTCGGACCCTCGCGACCAGCAACAATACTGGTGCGGCGGGCCCGGGAGACAGCAAGAACCGCAGGAGCCCTGGACTGAGGGCACCTCCCAACACAAGCAGGAAGACGCCTGCTTGTTTTTCTTTTTTTCTCTCTCTTAATAAATGTTTTTCCTCCTCCTCCTATCATCAACGCAAGATCTGATGCCACCATCATTTTTCTACACCAGCAAACTGGGGAGGCCGAATGGCTGTGTGAGGGTTGTATTACGCTACGATGAAGCATATCGTTGACTTGTTCGTCAATGACACGGCGTTCAGCGCGAGAAACTCGGTGTGGACGCTGGCGTAGGGGTGCATGGGTGCCGGTGTCCATGTGGTGAACGATGGCACATGTGCGGCCCAACGAAGAATGCTTATGGTCGAACGATATCCGAAAGCTGTCGAGCTGCTCCAAGAGTTAGGTACGCTCGGCAGGCTGGAGTTTGGAATCAATTGACGGAAGGAAGGCCTCTAAGGAGGACGAATCGTTGGTGGTAGCAGGAGTAATTCTGTCGACGAGAGGACTTATCGTATCGTCAGGTAGTAGAGTAGAGGAGGCGCAATCAATATCGTCAAGTCGACCTATACATTGACCACGGAATAAGGTGGCTGCGGAAGAGGACCGATTCATGACATAAGTGACGCTACAAGAGTTTTCGACTGTGAGAACTTCAAAAGGGAAGAGGAAGTGTTTGCGAGAGGTGAAGGCTTCGGAGGGCGCAAACAGGGCGGCGGAAGAAGGAGCATAGCCGCAAGAAAGTGGCACAAGAACAGAAGAAAAGGAGGTATGTCAGTGTCCGTGGCGACAACCACTCGAGAAGAAGGCGGCTTGTCAGATGCGGTGTCACACGTCGGCGACAACTTAAGTTAGGCACGCGCACAGTCAACAGCGGCATGGTTAGTAGCAAGAAATTCCCAACCCAAAATAACGTCATGCGAACATGGTGAAAAAACAACAAATTCGACTACATAGAAAATGTCCTGAATGACAAGGCGAGCTGTGCATGCCACTGAAGGTTGAATGTGGTGCGCGGTTGCGGTACGCAGGGAGACGCCGGAAAGCGGAATCGTTATCTTTTTTAACTTGCGGCACAGTTCTCCACTAAAAACAGACACAGCGGCTCCAGTATCGACGAGTGCTTGCACAGAAGCACCTTCGGTATTCATGGTTATTTCGTTCCCAGGTAGAAATCGATGCCTTGAAGTTGTCGACATGAGCGCAGTTCTTGCCTCCGGAACTTCGATGGCTAGTTTTTCGCTTGTACGGGTGTAGGGCGACGAACCATAGGGGAAAATGAATGGCGACGTGGTGAGGGTGACCTACGTGTGCCGTAGCCACGTCGATTTGGTGAGCAGCTGTCCATCGTTGAATAGGAGGAGATTGGGTTCGGCGGCTCAGAAGGAAAGTAGCCTTGATTTTCTCCGCCCGCACAAGTACGGAAGTCACAACGACGACAGAAACGTGCGAGATGACCAGGTAGATAACAGAAGTAGCAAATACGCCTGTTATCCGGGGTTCGCCAAGGATTAGTGGACGCCGGTGTGGGACGGCGAAAAGGAGGCGGGTTTGGGTGGACAGGCGCACGCACTATGTACAAGGTATTTGCTGGTCGAATAGGATCTGTGCTGAGTGGCATTGCTGGTGATTGTCGGCGTGCGAATTCAGCATAGGTGAGAGGAGTGGAAACAGGCGGATACTGGTAGGTGGTTGGAAGAGCCTCAGAAATTTGCTCCTCTATGGCCTGTCGTAGCGTCGGAGCAAGCGCCTGCGCAGAGTCCGGGACGCAGGAAACAAGCGACAATTGTCGCGCCACTTCTTCTCGGACAAACTGCTGTATCTGCCGCATGAGCATTGTGGTGTCAGTAGAAATGGCGCCTACAGTTAACGCTGACATGTTGGCCGTGTCAGAGCTCGGGAGGCGTGTAGAAATGCGCTGTTTCCGCAACTCGTCGTAGCTCTGACAGTAGTGGACCATGTCTGTGACAGTTCGGGGATTTTTGGCAATGAGCATTGGGAAGGCATCGCCCTTGATCCCCTTCATGATGTGTCTGACTTTATCAGTTTCGGACACAGCAGGGTTGATGCGACGGCAGTGGTCTACAATATCCTCGATGTAGGACGTTGAAATTCTCGCCTAATTGCTTGGCGCGACCGCGTGAGCGCTGTTCTGCGCGGACCTTGTGAGCAGCGGGTCGGCCGAAGCCTTCCGCCATGCTCGTATTAAAGGAGGATCAGTTGGCAATATCAGCTTCATGGTTGTCGAACCACAGCTGTGCTACGCCCGCCAGGTAAAAGTTGACGTTGCCGAGTTTGGTGCCGTCATCCCACTAATTGCGGGCGCTTACCCGCTCATACGAAGTGAACCAGTCCTCGACATCGTGCTCGTCGGTGCCGTTGAAAATGACAGGGTCTCGCTGTCGTGGTACGCCGGAGCAGGCGACCACCGGTGGTGCGGGAGCACCGTGCTGTAGCACTTCGTCAGGCATTGCTGAGGCTGAGGGTAGAGTCCGTGTACGGAGTTCCAGGCTGAAAAAGGAACCAGCACCTCCAACAATTGATAGTTCGCGTTCAAGGTTAGATGCGCCCGGCGTTTTTATGAATGCACAGAAACAGGCAACGGCCAAGCGGAGCGAGTGCGAGCACCAACAACCACACTCGTGTTCTTCTTCGTCTTCTGCTGGCGCCCGTATTTGGCACTATACATTATCAATATCGCTGGGGTGGTTGCCAAGAAAAACGATTTTTCTGTTCCTACGTATTTAGATTAAAGCTCCCTAAGTAAAGCTAACTGTTATGTGTAGTGTTAGTGTTTATCTCCACTAAAAGGAACTGGCATACGACTGCATGAGATAAAGCAAGGAAAGACACTGAGCTCCTGACACGGGTCGCCGGGCCCGCTGGAAACGAGGAAAATACGTAGTCTATCCTCTTTTTTTTCTTTTTTCAGTTACGTCACGCATCTGCTGCCTGAGCTCAGAACTCCATTTGCATATATGGCAGTTTGCCCAGACATGGAGCACTCACTCAAGGGATACCACAGGCTGGCCGACATCGACCTTGACATTCATCGAAAGGAAAAATTACTTCTCAATAGAATTACTCACTCTAAGGCGGCATTCAAACCCGCGAGACGCAGAGATAGCGCGCTGTAGTTGGTTACCGAGCGATGGTCGGAAACGGTCTCCCTAGTCGAAAAACGACTAATTTCGTGACTCTTCAGACTTCCCCTTCAGAACAAAGCGCCAACAAACAAGGGGCTTCTAAAAGCAGACAAAGGCCACCGCTACTCTCACTTAGCAACCATTTTATGAAAAACAAAAGAACACAGGTATCTAGTTGACAGCTACAAAAACTCATGCGGTGACATTAACATAACTCTCTCAATAAAACTAAAAAAACCATACATGACAGGAAAATAACCTCTCAAGAGATCAATTTTTTAAAGGCACTCGACGAGCTATTGCTAAGTATTTTACTTTTGATGAATGCTTTCTGTCCCTCATAGTTTCGCCCTCATTGCTCACAAATGCATCTGCATTGTCTGAAGGCAAGAAGCCCCACGCCTTTTGTTTCTCTACAACTCAGTAATAGCGGCTTTTCAATTCACTACCGAATGCGAGTGTGAAAATGTATTCGCTTCCTTGACATGCTCATACGCTAATCGATGCAGGGTTCTCCTTCCCTGTGCAAAGGAAGACGACTCATACTGGCCGTTATTTGAACTTTGGTTCGTGCCACCCGCCTTGATACAAGCAGTCTGTTGTCACATCGCTCGTGTGACGGGTCACTCGCATCTGCTCGAACGACGACAAGATGGAGAATGGCATGAAGTCAATTCGCCACGAAATGTGCTTGAACGGGTGGCCTAAAAATGATTATCAATATCGAACACCGCATTTTCTGTCCTCTGCGTTCTCAAGGGAAGTCGTTCCGAAGACGCAATGGCGTTACGTGCGTATATCTGCGGTGTCAGCAAGGCACTGATTCGTGTCTATTTAACATACGATCGCATACGGGCTATCCCACAAACTAAGCAACCAATTAGACAATGAAAAAAGACCGCCTGTACAACAATGATTACCCCGGTGTGGTGTAGTGTGAGTGACTGCAACAGCAACAACATCGGCGAGGCGGGTATGTTTAAGTGACAACTTAAGAAGCACCAAAGTGACGTCTGCAAGAACAAGACAGTGTTCAACGCCATTGCCGAGTACGTCGATAATCACAGTCGTCACCACGTTGATTGGGATAACGCCGCCATCATATCCAAGGAAGAGAATCAGATGAATCGGCATCTAATGGAATGCTTATTAATCGAAACGACGGCCGACACTATCAACAATAAAGATGTGAACCTAACTGCTATCTGGTCTTGCTCCCTACGTCACATCATTGGCATAAAAACGACAAACGACTCGTGTCTGACTTAGTGTGAAGAAGCAAACAGTACTTGCTCCGAAACTTCTGTGTTTCTTTACCGTAACTTGGTTATAGTTACGACTATTCATCACCGTGTTATCCGACCAGACAAGCTTTCGTCCAACGCAACTTAATGCTTTCCTTTTATATGTGTGTTCTATTTCATAGAAGGATTTTAGGCCATGCACAAGCGGTTTTAGTAGTCTGCTATATATGTACTGTGCTCAGAGATTCAAACTGCAACACTCGGCCCGCATGGCGGCCAGCATTGTTTGCACCACCCATAGGAAGGGGGGGGGGGGGGCAAATGGGAGCAATCACGATGCGTCACAAAGGCCCTCCCAATCATCGTCCACGACAGTGCTTCAGCTCGGTGTACCCAGCGTCCACCGTAGGCGCAATAAGCGCCAGCCGCCATGTGGGCCGACCACCACGTTTCAATCACCGAGCACTGTAGAGTGTTCTTCATAAACAGCTGTTAGCAGCAAGTATTGCAGATTTTCTTTCTTAGCTTGTGCGTCTTCCATGTGTGTAGGCGATTTGTTCTGACGATGAATGTATGCAAACTTGCCCAACTTTCGGTTCTATTACGATTGGGTTAAGTCGCTCACTGGCTGCTTTTTTGTTTTATCCCGATTCGCTGATTTTTAGCCGAAGAGTGCAAGCTGTGAAAAGTACAAAATGGAGCACGTGACCTGATGTGAATGCTCCCTATATCGGTCCAGAATTTTCAACAGTTTCATTCGGCGAGCCCGTGCCATCTAGACCAAGATACAACTGAACGGCGGCAAAAGCAACAAGCACGAATTGCAGTCGTGGAATCGAACGGCGGCCACTTGCATCTGGGCTTTTTTATACGCGCGCCATCAAATCTCCTAGATGCACTGGCGGTGTACGGAGTAACTCTAGAACATGTCATAAACATATTTTAGCGGGCCTACAAATTATAGTGAGACGAACTACATTCAAGAATCATGCGTAACCACATATCAGGAGCGGGGTCTCACACGACAGCAGAAGCGTGATCAGTAGATATCGGATCAAACACTCTAATCCTGTACCCAATACTGCTACCTTTAGCTACAAATCTCGTTGCGTTGATGTGTTCAATTGTTTTTGAAAGCTTAAAGGTCTCTAGGCTTTCCGGAGGATTTACGGCCTAGATATACAGGTTTCGGCCTATTCATCGCACCTTTACGTGGTGTACCTCTGCGGAGTCGTAAGAATTACATTTTATCCTATAGGCTGGAGAGAGGACAAAGAACTACTTGATATGGTAGATGGAATGCGCGCAATCAATGCACGACATTTCTTCTGCTCAAATCTAAAGAAAGGTGAAATATTGCGCGGCTGATATTAGGGTAAATATACAGGGTGTCCCAGCTAAAAGTAGCCAATGTTTTAAGAACGACAGGGTGTGCTAGGAGGCTCAAACCAACTCAGTGGTGTTGAGGATCGCGTGTCCTAGTCTGTGGTATTTTTTTTTCGTTTTGCAAAGTCTATAAATTAGTATACACTAATCGCCTAACTTTTTAAATATTGGCTTCACCAAGACAGTGTCAATGAAAGTTGTAGATCATATTTAAAAATGGCCGACTGAAGTGTTTGCAACTAAGTACCATTGATGGAGCTTCTTGTAATTGCCGTTAAAGAAGTACTGTCTAGTAGATTTGACAAAGTTTTTTGAAGCGCAAACAAGAGACACGGCACAAAAGGAAGGTCAAACACACTGGACAGCGTGGCCTCTGTTCGACCTTCCTTTTGGGCCGTCTCTCTTCTTTGCGCTTTAAATAACTTTGTCAAATATGCACTAACTAGGCCCACAGAAAGTTCGTCGAATCTACTAGATTGCCGCGATGTGGGGCGGCACGGCGTTGTGGAACAACTTCGGGGTGTGAAACATTTATTTGAGCATTTTTTCGACACCGATTACTTACGTAAGCGAAACTGATTTCTCGATAACGTTTAACTTCTTAAAGCAAACGGTGGCCTGCGAGAGACGCCGTGCTGGAGAGCTCCATGTTATATTTGACCACCTGAATTACATAAAGGGACCCGAGGCTAGTACTAAAACGTTTAGGCACTCCGGTGCTGTCGGCAATCGAAACTGTGACCTCGTGCTGAGCTGCAGAGCAGAATATATGGTTGGAATGAGACAATTAATGCTTGGTGCGCATTGTATAGCATGGCAACATATCCGCAAACTCCATCGCCATAAAGTCGACGCTGAAGTATACTAAAGCGACTCGAATTACTATTTATATCGTCCATGTCACCTTTTCTTTTTTTGCAACTTTTTTTTTTCGTCCAATGTCTACGTTCCTGAAAAGCATCAGCAAATGCACGTGAAATATTTATTAGCCACCTGTCTCAATGCAACGTGCACGTTACAACAACTTCGAAAATAATTAATTAAGCCAGGTGTTACAATCATAACGAAGCGGTACGGGAGCTTCCACTTCTATGCTTCGCCGAAAGCAACGCATACAGTTGCTAGGCGGTAAAGTTGTTACACGCTGCGAAGAAATGTAACCGCTGCCGCGGCGCACACCGACTCACCGTGACCGCGCAGTTGTGAACCTCTGGCTCGGACCGTCGGCTTGCGCTTCGCCTGACGATGTCAAAGAAACCGTGATGCGCCCCGTGACAACCGGACAGGCGCGCAGCGCTCCCACTCTAGCTGGCCGGACCGCGCAAAATCTGCCGCCCGCTCGTGAGAGGAGGAAAACCAGCGACGATGGCTTCGTCGTTAAAATGGAGAGTGAAATGGACGCTCTCTCCTACGCCGCCATTATCTCGTATGCGTGTCAGGGTCGAATTCGACGGAAGCCATCCACCGTAGTTTCCTGGAGAGCGCGACGCGGTAATCCCACGAGAAAAAGAAAAAAGAAAAAGCAAAGAAGGAAGAATACGGCAGTGGCTGTCGCAGTCGCCGCTGCGAAGACCCGCGCCAGCTTTCTCGAGTTGCTCTAGGACCCATTGCATCTCTCGGCGCTCGAAATGCCCAGCTACAACCTGATTGTCAGCGCCGTTCGTTTCTTCCTATACATATATGCGCAGGCACGTATTAACACGGCGCCCCTGACATGGAGGAAGCGTCGTCTAAACTTTGCCGCTTGTAATGGGAAACAAAGCTTGTTTCCAGGTGAAGGTGAGCCCTAAGAATGAAGTGCCCCATAGGAGGAGGTGCTCGGCTGAGAAAGATAACATTACTCGAAATAGCGCACAGTTAGGCACAAGTTGACCACACAATAAAAAATGTTTAAATGTGCAAGTGATGAACATACGGAAAGTAAGGCGAAATTCCCAGCAAGTTAAAGCCCGGGACGGATAACGTATTTTTTGGTGGGCCCAGGCTGGGCCACGGCCTGACGCCCGCGGGTGTGGGCCGGGTCAGGGTCGGTTCACTGATGAGCGTACAGTACTTCGCACTTTCAATTGCTCGCAGGCGTTCAGCACAGATCCTAGGCATTCCCTGCACAGCTCAAATGAAAAGTTGGAAAAACTGCCTCTTGATTATCTTAGCAAACAAGCTTAAAAAAGAAGGAGTTGTAATTGTTTCTTGTGTACTTTCCTTGTAAAGATTTTTCTAATTGTTGTATTACGCCAAAAGCAAGGTTCGCTCTCGCGAAAAAAATCTGCTAGGAAACGTTCTTGATACGGTGTGACTGTTATGCTTTTTTTGCGATTGCACTATTTCGTCGCTCTAGATATAATAATTTTACTGTAATGGCGTCACTTTACTGTACTTTTATTTATTGCACCACATAGAGCACTGCACGGGCCGATTTTTGCGGCCCGGGCCCGGCCCGGGCCCGTTTTTACATTGGGCGGCCCGCCCGAGCCCGATCAAAACTTTTATGGCGAGACCCGGGCCCGGCCCGGGCCCGGAAATAATCTACGTTACCCGCCCGGCCCGGCCCGCCACCCCTTTACCTTAAGCCCGAGCCCGGCCCGAGCCCGACCCGAAACCGGCCCGAAACCGGCCCGAACCCGACCCGAGACCAAAAAATACATGTTTTTCAGAGTTGAGAAGCCCGAGAATAACTCGCAGAAAGCCCGAGCCCGGCCCGGGCCCGCGTCAAAAAACCCGAGCCCGACCCGGGCCCGGGTCAAAAAGCACACGCCGTGCCCGAGCCCGGCCCGAGCCCGTGAAAAAACACCTCTACCCGGCCCGGCCCGGCCCACGGGCCGGGCCGGGCCCGGGCTTTCGGGTAAGCCCGAGCCCGTGCAGTGCTCTAGCACCACATTAACGATTGCTTTATGGTCCCCGCTATACACACAGATCGCCGCCACTTTACATTGTAATTTGTGCATGGATTGATGGATGCAAAACTTTAATGAAAGTGCTGAGGTACGCGACTCAGCGTGTAGCGGGCCGCTCCCAAGTCGGGACAGTCAAGCATCGTGGCCTTAAACTTATACATGAGAATGGTTTTGTCATGGGCTCAGCAGGCTTAGTATGGCAGTGTATTTCCCACTTTCATCTATTGTCCTACCCAAGTCTGAAAATGCGCGTTTGAACTTTCAGCTGCTTCAACACTCAATATGATTTTAAGCTTCTTATTGCTGTAAGAACTATATTTACAACAGCCATTTCTATTGGGCTAATAATGCGCACACTGAAGGGACACTCGCGTCGCCGCCGTCGTCGTGCTATCACGGTATTGACGCGCACGCATAATTGCGTATATTGAAAATCTAGAAGGCACAGTGCCCTAGCAACCGCGCTTGAACGTGATTGGCTGAAACGCCATCGGCAACGTTCTGATATCACGCGGTGAGGATTATTGCCTTTGCGGGTCGCCCGCAACAGCATAGGTTGGGTTAGGTTAGGCTTGCGTAAAATGCGTTAGGTGGCTCGGCCTACTCTCACGGCGGTTGCAAAGAGTGTTGAGCCTCGCCGGCGGCGTTTCAGCCAATCGCGTTCAGCCGTGGTTGCTAAGGTGCAGTGCTTTCTAGATTTTCAGTATATGCGACCGGGCTGGCTGGTGCTCAATCTTGTTCCTCGCTGCTAGTAAGATGAATCAGCCTAGCGCTCTGTTCACTCGGCTCTTCCGGAGCCAGGGCAGCATTCTGATTTCCACTTCTGTCGTGAGTGTATTCTGCGCACAAACTAGCGTTCCTACTGAGCAGCTGTGTGCCTACCATTCCGTTGTGCATACATTGGTCTGGACGGAAACGACAGCAGACGTCAAGCGAGATCTAGCGCTCCGAAACGCCAAAATCCTGGATTTTATCAAGTGCTTTGAGTGGTCGGTCGCGCGGCAATTTTGCGTGTATTCGCGGGCTTCCACGCTCGTTCCACGCTCGGAAAAAAAAATTATGCGTGGCTCTTCTATCGCAAACACCAGAGACCAACGGAGCTGGGGAAAGCCTACTAAGATAGTGGCAAACCACACACTTAGCCTAACTTTGGCTGGGCTTCCCCCATCTCCGCTGCTCTCAGGTGTTTGCGCTAACAGAGCCTCGCATAATTTTTGACATGCCACTGCAGATTGAGAATGCTAAGATGTTCTCTTCTGCTACGCTTGGTTTCACCTTCCCTAGCTCTCGCTTCAGTCTTTCGGAAGCGACACGTGTCCAGTTCTCTGGCCGAAACCTGCCGAGCCGTCACCAGAGGCACCGGAAGCCAGAGACCGGGCCCTGACCGATGGCTCACGTCGGGCCTGGACTTGGAGCCATGGGCCAGGGCAGGGCTTCATACGGTTGGCCCGGGCCTAAACATTCGCCCTGTTCAGGGCTCTATCACCTACTACGTACGGCTTGCCTCATAAACGGATCGTGGTTTTTCCACGTGAAATCTTACTCGTAAAAGCCAGCGCGCCGGAGCTCTGTGTTTATCACTGTCGCAGCGCATTGGCTGCCCACTGCTTGGTGGCGTAAGCAGAACGTCGTCCCAAGGGGTGAGACTTTGCGCTAGCTGCAGCCTCCCAGTCTCGGTTTCGTGCTCTCTGATAGCCGAAATTAGTTACACCACAGTTCCACAATTCCACGGGTAATCGCAATTTGCAAGATCCAAAAGTTGATATGGCTTGTGCGTAGAGCTCACTTCGAATTCCCATTTACGATGAGCCCACTGAAAACAAACGTGAAAAAGCTTATTTAATTATTATTTGTTAATTAGCCACTAGTCGGCACCACTGCCGGCATGTCTCTGAAGGAACCGTCCTTTTATTTCAAAACGATTTTTTTTAAGTATGATTTAAAATCTTCGTAGAAATGCTCTGCATATATGGTGTTGCGTCCGCTATGCATATATTGCATCGGAAAACTATCCATATATATATATATACACGAAGAGTCCTGTGAAAGTTACGCGCTAGCTGTTGCTATGGTTTTCCTTTTAATTACCGTTTTAGGTGTCTTATGATTGCCACCATAATTGAACACAGTTTGAGAGAGAGAGAAAAACATTTATTGAGCTCAAATGACGGCGTCTTCTCACAACGGACGGGGTGGTACCCTGGTTTCGGGACCCATATATGGCCAGCAGCTCCTAGCCCCTAGCCGCCAGCGCGAGCTGGATCGACAGGGCGGGGCTAGACCGTAAAGTCTCCCATCGCTCATGGGGTGGGGTAGTGGGGGACGGAGGGGGGATGGGGGGTATCGGGGATTTGAGTGACGTGCACTCCATCACGGTGTGTGCGAGGGTGCCTGTGTTGTTTTTGCAAAATGGACAAATGTCGTCTTCGGTTTCTGGGTATAATTTATTCATCAGGGCAGGGCGCGTAAGTGAACCCGCCTGAATGCGCCTGATGATTGTTTGTTGTTCCCTTCTCAGGGTGCGGTGCGGCTCGGGGAAGGTGCGCCGATCCTCCCTATACTCGGACGTAATCTCTCTGTACGTGAGCACCGGGTTGGTGGTGTCGGCGTACTGCCCTGCCCGGAGGGTCATCGCTCGGGCATAGTAATCGGCTATGACGTTGACGGCTACCGCTGTGTGGGCAGGCACCCATAGGAGCTCTACGGCTCGCTCCGGTGCCCTTTTCTACGATAATATCGCGGCTGCCTCTGAGGAGGTCACCCCTTTCCTGTAGCCGCCGTAATCTCTTTTGGAGTCGGTAACCACTACCCTAGCGCCTGGTTGTACGAGCGCCAGGGCTATGGCCACTTCCTCTGCTGTCGCTGACTCTCTGGTGTATACTGCAGCGCTGTTTATCAACCGTTCCCTGTCGGTTACCACCACCGCTGCTTTGCTGCTGCCCTTGACGAGGGACGCATCCACGTATAGGACTCCCTCCAACCACTGCATTTTGGAATTTATCGCCTGAGCTCTGGATTCTCTCCTGCCATCATTTTGCTCCGGCGTCATGTTTCGGGTTAAGGGCTTGGTGGTGATTGTCGTCATCCATTTAGTTGGATGTACCTCTTGATTTTTGCTCTCTCCTTGCGCCACCCTATCTTATCCAGCACCGCGCGGCCATGATTTGTCTGGCTCAGGCGGAGTCGCTGGTTAGACAGGTGGGCTTCTATGAGTTCGTCGACTGTGTTGTGTGCCCCCGTAGCTTGAAGGCGCTGGGTCGACGAATAGATGGGTAGGCCAAGGGCTTGCTTGGTGGCCTTTCTGATGATGGTATCGAGTGTATTCTTTTGAGTCCTGTCTAGATTGAGATACGGGGCCGAATATGTTATCCTGGATGTCATGAATGCCTGCACTAGTGTGAGGGCGTCGTCTTCCTTGAGTCCTCAGTTTCTAGTTGAAACCCTTCTCAGCATGGCTAAGATCTTCTCCGCGCTGGTCTTCATCTTGGCGATGGTGGCGTGTGCTTTGCCATTGTCTTGTATTAGGAGTCCGAGAATTCTACATGTGTCCATCGGCTTGATTGTGGTGCCGTCAGTTTGGATGCAGATGTCTGGTGGGGGCTGCTTGCGGGATTTTCCTGTTTGGATTACGAGGAGTTCCGACTTCTGCGGCGCGCAGCTGAGTCCACAGGTCTTCGCGTACTCGTGCACTGTACGAGTTTGATATACACGGATGCGGCGGTGTACTTGAAAGGAGGACAAATAGTCTTCGCAAAAAGTCCGGCACTCCCTGAGATCCGAACCACTCGCAGCTATGCAATAGAATTTTCAGACCCCTTATTATTTCAGCTGCAGGCTATACAGGATGCGATAGAAACCCTTGTCCCCTTGCCTAACATCAACGAAGCCCACATCTATTCTGACAGCCTCGGCGCAGTTAGGCATGTGAAACAAGTAACGAAAACATTGCGTATTTGTGAGCAGATACACAAAATCCACAATTCTGCAGGTGCGAACGTTACTGTCCACTGGGTGCAAGCACATGGTCAGGACAACAACAGTGACCTTGTGGATCACATTGTTCACCCGTATCTGCGCCTCTTTCCGTTCTCTCTGACCCCCACTCTGTTTTCAATGCCCGAAAATCCATCCTCCGGTGTGACACGCATGCCCTCATCCCCCCCGCGTGTCTCCTCTCTTCCCCACAATCTTTCTTTGGCTGGCATTAAATAGCGCTGCTGCACCTAGAACCTCGAACTAGATCGGGCACGGAAGAGCACCATCTATGCCACCTCCTTAAAACCCCTTTTTGCTTCATTGCGCAGGTTTTGGCCTTACCGTCCGCATCATTCGCGTGTCATCCGATGAGCTCGATTTCTTCAGCGCCGCCTGCTGTGAACGATTCCTCGCCACTCGAAAAAGAATTATTGTCTTCATTCCACTGCAGCCGGGCAGCTGCATAGACTACAGCATCCGCTTTTGCCACCGATTTAAACTGTAAGCACCGCCGCCTTCCTTTAGTGGCTACGGAGGAGCAGCAGCTGTGCGATTTGCACAAAACAATTTCTCCTTTACTGTGCACATCAGCAAATGCGCTTCTTTTCATGCTAAGCCTTCCAAAAATATGTAACTGCTGGTCTTTCCAAGCCCAGTGGTCTCTCTTGACGTGTGTGATTGTGATTGTAGGCATGTCGTAACGTTGCAGCTCGGGATCTCGAGACGATGCTTGGACCTGTGAACAATGCCGCGTCTGTAAAAAATGATGAGGTTCTGACTGCGACTGCCAAGGTGTCATTCAAAGTAGATGCATGTCATGCAGAAACGATGGAGTTGCTGTGCTATGTTTTAAATACCCAGTAACAAGCCGACACGCATGCCTCTGACCTAATAACTTGGCTCACATCAGTAGAAGCTGTTCAATTTGTCCCAGCATAATACGCATCTGCCTAGCGCTGTGATTGAGACTGTTAGAAACGAAACTGCCGTAATAAGTTCCCGCCTTAATGAACCCAACGATAGATCCCAACGCTATCGCATGATTTTTAATTTGCTCAACTGTCCCGGCGAAAACTGGTCGCAGTCTGAGTGCTATGTACGAGAAACGTCGTCTCCAATTTTAGGCTTAATCTTCTGGAATAAGAGCATCCTCGGGCGTGTCAATTAGGCACCTACGTTGATAGCAAGGCCCGGATGGTCAGTAATAGTGATATTTGCTTCCTTAAAACTAACAGAATTAATCTTTTCTCCAAGCGTGAAATTTCATGGTAAAGGATGTTTTGTTGCTTAAGACTTTTGCAAAACTACGCGTCTATCTCGAAAAACGCTCATTGAATTTGGCGGAAAGAGCGGTCATGAATACCCTTTCCGTCCAAACAAGCTATACATGTATAATAAACGGTACGTGTATTGTTCCCCATCGAATCAGACCGAATTACCCAACAATTACGTTGTAAACAAAAGCAGTTCTGCGAATGCACGCAATATTTAAATGTCGCAATACTACCAAATCTTTCCGTCCAGACCCTGAAATGAGCTGTGGCGGTGGCGTGTTGATTGCCTCACGAGATACGATGAGTTACAATAAAATAATTCTTCCTACTAGTTTTAAAAATGTGTCTATTCAATTAAGCGTAAAATACAAGGACTTTATCAAGCAACACTACAGTCCTTGTTACAGGATAACTGAATATTTGTCTTCTCGCCCAAGTTAAGACGAGGAGATAAATGCGAGTGCACTGTTTGTGACGAATCTGTACGCAGTAGCGTACATAAAGTGTTCCAACCTCGCGCTGGCTAAAGAAACCATGGGCCCAACACTCGATCGGGAATATGTGCACTTCCAAAACGACACAATCACAAAATTTCCCTCCCGTTTAAAGGCAACATTCAATGACAAAACTGCAAGACACTTGAACGACTGTATCATGTAACTGTGGTTTAGTAAACGGCGCACGGGTTATTAAAATGGACGTGTGCGTCATTTGACACTTTGAAATAACAAACCCGAAATTTCCTGCAGATTTTTGTCATCCAGTTGAATATCTGCTACCCAGAAATTATATCAGTTTTGGAAAATTTCACACAATCTACCAAATGATCACTTAACAGTTTTAATTCTGATCTACATACGCATCGTCACCATCACACATGAAAGTGGAACGAAGATGCGATAGCTTTAATTCCGGAGGCGGAGTACAGACTCAAAGCACGGTCATATAGATTACGTACGCCGCGTCACCCACAAAACAAGTGTTTTCGCTCTCAATGGCTTCAGCAGGAATTTCAGCTGGAATTTCAATTAGGCTTGCCATTGCAAGTGGGCTCTTTCGCTAGTATTTATCGGTGTTGCAGCTGCATTCTCTCAGGAACAAAATGGGAAACTCGCATTGTCGCAACATCAGAGTCGCACCATCTGTAGCGAATGTTCATCAGAGAACAAAAATCTGCTTGTTTTTTTTTTTTCTTCTGCCACACCGAAAGCGACGCGTGTTATCGATTACAACCTTATTACACTATTACAAAACTGTTCTATGTTAGATTCAATTTGTTTCCATCGCGATTATACTTATACTAGGTTTGTTTCTCAAATTACTGCTCATTCTCGGTGGCTCTCGGAGTCTTTCAGGTTCTCAGACAAAAATTAGTACGGCGTGCGACCCGGGAGGAATACCTTACACCTAAGCTGCCGCGAGATATCATCGGCAGCCAAAGACGCGTCAGACACCAATGGCGCCACCCCACTTTAAACTCACACGCTGGCAATTCAGGGACTGGAGACGCCTACAAACGAATACATATCCCAACATACACACACTCAGCAAAATGCACCTTTAGCAATACGATGACTGTTGCCCTTGGTGCGACGACACACCAACCCTCAAACACATCACTTGGCATTGCAAATAAAGACGAGCAGAGGAAAACTCACCCCTCGTCCCACGCAATTAATTTAAATAGTCGTGGGAGGCGCGACACGCCCTGCAGGACCTGGCAAGCCAGCAGGCAACCTTGGACCAAGCCAAACGAACCGCTAGTGCCAGTGGGGCCCTGTAATAGGGGCTTCACCCGCAAGAACCTCAGTGCGCTATTCAAATAAAATGTTTATTCCTCCTCCTACCATGTGTCGACGCCATATTGAATTCAGGTTTGCCTTCTAGGCGACCTAATAGATATTAGCAAACGTGTTTTGCCGGTGCATCTCTACCTTTCTTTTCTGAAGGGGGGGGGGGGGGGGATGCTGCACTTGCCGCAGCATATGGCATTTTCAGTCGCCATAGAATATTCATACGGAGTCCGTCCTTGCTCTTAATCATGTCTCGTCATTGTGTCCTATTGGTTTCCAGTGCAAAGCTATTTCAGAATGAGCGCTTTGATGGAAAAATGAAGGGATGAATGAAACGACAAATCATGCAAACAGTGAATTAATTATTAAATTTTGATTCCATCAAGAAATAAAAAACGATTAATCTTGCACTCGTCCGCGCAACGCTTGAAACAGTGAAGCTGGGCGATCGTATCCCAGCATTTTCCCGCAGTTCGCACGAACTTTTCATCTTATTACTCATAATGATGATCATTTCTCTTCGCGCGTCTCGGACTTACCACCGTCACTGCGCGTCGCATAGCGCAGCTTGCAACACCGACACCGCGTTGCAAGGCCGACAACGCGTTCCAGCAGACCCGCTCCGTGAATGCGCCTCTCTCTTTCGCTCTCATAGCGCGCAAAACCTCTTCACCTCGCAGAGCACGAGCGTGTGAACGCGCGAGCTGTGGACGAAGACGACGACGCTCGAACGCAATCATATGGTTCGCATAAATGCATACTCTGTAATCGTTGCTGTATAGCCTAGTGGTTATGACGCATGCCTTGGGACCGGTGGTACGCGTTCTCGAATCCCGCCTCGGCGAGAAAGTTCATTTTCTTTTATTTCATCATGGTTTCTTGATACGAACCACCAACCACAAATTGCGGCTGGTTTAAACAGCTTTACTGTTAAAATAGATGATACACAAAACCTGCAAGTGCATCATACTGAAAGCCACAGGCGCAGCGCTACCAACACCGGACAAAACAGCCATACGCATAAGATTCAGGTTACCAGGGTCTCAGAGTCGGGTGTCACGCAGAGAGCCTGCTCTAGCCTACGCCACCGGTGCTTCTCGAAACGGGTAGCTGGCCTTCGCTACCGTGACGTCACACGGAAGCTAAGCGGGTCCACGCCGTCGTATCTACCTTTCTTGAGGAGAGTTGCTTCTTTTCTGATGAGCACGAGGTCGGCAGGTAGGAGGACTAGAACAGGGGTTTCTTTACACGGGTAGTCACACTTATTTAAACACGAAAGCCTACCCGCGTATTGTCAGAAGTACAGAACGCATTGAACGTTAACTCGTAGCACGTTGTTACATCGTTCTCGGAGCACACCACATTATGGAGGAGCACGCGGTGGTTCTGGCAGAGCACACTACGTCATTCGGGTAGAGCACACCACCCAGCGCACAAGATGGCTCCTTAAACAGCCGTCGTCTTCCACAGATTACTTGCTATGGAACCAGGTCGTGTCATCAACGGCCAATCCAATGGCCCGCAACCGTCGCAGCCTATGAGGAGGCAAAGGTCCACATCAAGCACACGCGCTGCCCCTGAGATGATCGTGGAAAGCGGCAAATACACCATTCTCATTGTCTCAGTGAGGACAGGGAGGGTGCACAAAGGAAGCCACAAGGACGAAAGCCACTCCCCAAAAGTACTAACCGCTTGTTTACTTGGATTTATGGGTTTGCAAGATGCACAACAATTGGTGCTGGTAATCAGCAGCCTCTTGGATGCGGTCGGCTTGCGCAGCTTGGTGAATACGCACGCACGTTTTATTTTTTCGGCAATTATACCACACCATGAATAACACGTGCCTTCGAAGACGGCTTCAGAATGACGTCACGTTCAAGTCGCTTGGTATGAATAGAGGCGTGCCCTCTTGTAGAAATGCCGAATTTGTCAGCATCTCAGTACCATGTTGACTCAGTGGGCTATCGTTTCAAGCCGATAGAACAATAACGCCAGCCTGCGCTCTTCGGCTAATACGCCAAACGTAGCAACACCCCCTCCCCCCCCACACACACACGTACATACATACACGTACACACACGCACACACAAGCAGCCTGCGAACTTTCAACAATGTGTTTATTTCCGAGATCGGCGTCATATATGCCGCTGACTTGATGTTTTACATTACACGTGCTCAAAGCATACTGACACCGCCATGTGGCGATATGCATAAGGTCCATAGTTTATTCTGTGATATACATTCATGGTATGCGAAAAAGGTCTAGCGCTTTTGTTGATAATTAGATATATTATTTCATACCAAAGGTGGATAAAATACCAAAGTTGCGATTAAATTGTTAGCCTTGAAAACTCGATAACTCTTTTGCCCAGGATTACTGCGTGTGGTCAGACGCATTTCTTGCAGTTATAAGAAAGCCATCAACTGCTCATTTTCATCATACTACTTCTATTGCGATAGCAATTAAATGGACGCTCTAGGTGAATTTTTGCCGTCGTCGTCGCCTTCGCCGTGAGGTTCCGTACTAAGTCCACGGGCGATAAAATCTTCGCCACGCGGCATAAGCTGTATGCGCGAATGAAAGCATGAGACGATGAGCCGACAATCGTGGCTCGCGCACACATGGGCGGGAAGCGGGAGGGAAGCCCGCAGTCTTCCAATGGCGCACATCGCTCCGGATGGAGGGCAGGGAATTGGCAGCGCTTTACTGCGGACGCGCGCTCCCGCCGGACCGAAAGGCTCCTGGGGGAGGGGGGAAGGGGGCGTTCTGCGCAGCAAGCGCCCGCCCGTGCGGCTGTATCTTAAAAACCATCCGCGGCGGGGGCAGAGTCCGTCCTCCCTATGTTTTCGCGGCTAAGATCGCGTTGATGCGAGCGCCGGCACGAAGCTCAATTCGCTCGCTGCTCCTGCTGCACTGAGTCACTCCAGCGTTCTGACAGCGAATTTCCGCCGTTATCGAGTGAGATGAATTCATGTTTTCTCGTGCGCTCGTTACACCATGCTTGTTTATTTAGTTAGTGTGCGTATGTTTACAAGTTTATAAGGCCGATTAAACTACTATTCTTACTTTGTAAAGTCCACTAATTTGCTATCGCAATCAATGCTTCCACTTTCGGGTGAAACTTTACTTTTTTTACATAGTCCGTCGTTATGGCATCTATCAGTTTGGCCAATATAGCCAGCTCTGCATGTCATCCGGATGCGGTATATGACAGCTGCCTTGCATTTGGCATTATTTTCTCTGGTGAGAAAATACCAGCGACGATCATAGCTTACTAATGAAACAGCCTCTAAGAACTCATCAACGAGAAAGATGAGCACCTGCCGTTTAAAACAGTTGTCCGCGCTACGCGTGCTTGTGTTTTATGGATTCAGGCCGACCCTATCCTTTGGATGTGTCTATAGAGACGAAACCAGTAATGCGCGAGAAGGCGCCAGTAAGCAAGCCACCCTCCTTGTCGGCTCACTAGCGCACGCGTTGTCTCGCACGTATACAGCATACTGTGCGCTGCCACGATCTTATTGCACTTAGACTTTATGCGGAACCTCACGGCGACGTCGACGACAACAGAGTAGGTTCGCCTGGATTGTGTATATAAGGTTTATACCGCAATAGAAGCGAAGGCGTTTTGCGACGACACGATTTCCGCAAAACGGGTAAATGCGTTGGAGGACACGCGCCGAACACAAACTGGACACAGCAATCCGTTTTAGTTACCCTGCGGCTTTTACCACTTGCTGTTATTACTAAGTAAAATATTTTATTTGGTGACAGAAAGAGCATCTAAATACGAACTACTCAAGCAATGTTTTGCAACAAATGATTTTTAACCCTTGTTGAAGTAAACAGCAAAACAGCACGCACACTGTTACAATTGTCTCGTAGGTTTCTGCTACCACTCATTGTGGCTAATTCAACGTCTAGCCGGAAAACAGGCCGCACTTTGTTAAAATGGCACATTCGATGAATCAAATGTCTGTAAATGAACAAGTTTTCTGACGCAATTTGTCGGTGCCGACACACGCAAGTCTCACACGCGCTGGTCTGTCAGCGTAACCAGCAGCAAAAAAAAAAATATATATATATATATATACACCGCATATCCGCAAAGTGAATGATGATGAGTGGGCGAAGCACCGGGGGATCATTCGGGTAACCGTGAATAACCCCGTATATTGCCCACTCGAACATTCAAATGAGTGACAACACATGTGTACAGTATATACAATGTTTTATTGGTCATATATGCTGTTGAGGTGCGGACTTCGTTTTGCCTTCATTAAGACTGTCTTGTGATCAGTCCAGCAGCACAGCGACGCCGGCAAGTGGACCGAGAGGCGGCGAGAGCGCGGGAAGCGACGGCAAAACACCGGAAGCATTCTCTACCTCAGGTTGGTGGCGCCGATGCTCGGTTCAAGCGAGAGTTTCGCGAGCCCTCAGCACCGGTTCCGCTTGCCGGCGTTGCCGTTTTGCTGCAGCTTCCCGCACCCTAGACTACGGGTCCGCTTGTCGTCTGCGTCGCCGTGCTGCAGCAGCTTTGCGAGCCCACGACTCCGCTTGCAGTTGAGCCGCCACTCTCGCCTGTTCATCCATAGCGAGCGTGCCGTTATCAGAAGCGACCGTTATCATCCATGGCTGACGAGAGAAAGACAGTGCGCGTCGGGAACGACCGCAACGTCCCTAGTGGACTCCATGCAAACCGGAGCTACGGACGACCAGGGAGGGGGGGTGCAAGGCTCGGCCCTAAGGTGCTTCGCCCCTAAAATTTCGGCCTTGTCTAGTTATATTACTTCAGTATGTCCCACAGAACATTTTCCAACGTAGACGAGGACACATCATTTGAAGTCGTGCCAGCACGAAAACCACCCGCAACTGCCGAGGAGTATATGTCTAGCTTACAACAAGCAGCATTTGCACAATCCAGCATGGCAGCGAAATGCGACCGCTCACAGATGGTGCCACTCCGAACCAATATGGCGGTAAAAACAGTATTATAAAACGGTCTATACCGAATGGCTTTTTTTCTCTCTCTCTTATATTTTCTATCTCTCTCTCTTATTTTAAACAGAAGAGGTGGAGTAATGAGAAGTTGCAATGTCCATGTGGCTCATTAACACAATGTAATAAATAAATGTTTAATTACTAAATCTACATCAGTAGCTGCAATTCGAAATGTAAGCCTAGCAGTATTGAAATCACGTCTGCTCAGCAGAAATGTCGACATATCCGTCGCAAAAATGTTGCAATGCGTTGTCCTTGTAGTTAAGGTCATCCAAAACTGCTGGGGGGACGCATTTGTGAAGCTGTAACTGGATCGCCAGTGTAACTGAAACCCCAGCACATATTAGGCACGGATATCTCCAAAGTAGGGCTAGTCATAAGAGTTCTGCTAAACACGTATGATTTGCCAACTTTTCGGCGTCATTTTTACGACTACAACGCGCGTCTAACGTCAAAAATAATAAAAAACTACTTACGAATATTTTAATAAGCCAATTGAAGTTCGCAATTTTTTATGAAGATGATTTTCATGTCAACAAGAAATCGACCTAAAAAGATTGAACAGCACTATCTTGTAGCTGACTATTTTTAGAAACTCTCTTCTAAGTAAAAAAAAAATCTAGGCCAACATACAACTCGATGTAGCTGTTCAGTTTATGGGTTCTAGTTAAAGAACCCCAGGTGTTCCAAATTATTCCGTGGTCCACCACTACGGCGTGCCTCATAATCAGATCGTATCTTTGGCCCACAAAACCTCATAATTTAAAAAGTTTATGAGTTCTCGTCTTCATGTTAGATTAATTTGGCATTCGTATGTCACGAAGTTTGGGTGAGATACGTTATGTACTTTACAAAAAGATCAGCCAGCGTCTCGCTTCGTGTGTGTATTCCTTTTACGTCCCGTTTAGAAGCACCCAATTATTCATGAAATCAATGAGTGGCCTGTAGACGAATGCGGCTGCCTCAGTACCTAAAACAAAGTCCAAGTGCGTGAAGTCCGGATCTGGAACAATGTAGTCTAACACGACATTGGGCAGGCTTCGTCGAAGCGTGGAAACATCCTCGGGGTTGGCGAAGAAGTCCTTTCGAGCACTGAAGAGGGCCACTGGCGCTGTTATTCTTGAGAAGTCGTAGGCTGGGCTCTCCACCTTTAGAAACAACGCGCAAGCATAAATTAACATTTAAATCAGCATTATACAGTGACTCTACAGCAAAGCATTTTTGTAAGCTGGACTTGTCCACTACCATCCTGCACTTATCTTTTGGGATGTTGTATCTCGGTTGAAAGGATGGCTTCTATTCGAATACTGCGACTTTGTGGTATAGTGTTTACGTCATAGTGTTTATGGCCTTTCCGTGCAATTCGCCCCATTTTCTGCACATAAAAAAAGCTGCGATCTTGCGGCTTATTATTTGCCTTTTGGCGTACCTTAAAATATTTCTCAGTCAACTAACTAGCTCCGAGATTAGTTGCCGAAATCTGCAACGCCATAGAAAGGGCGTTGGTGAGTCTGAACGCGGCGTCACTATTTTCTTCAATTCACATTACCTTCTTCAATGAGATTGTGCTTACAATAAAAGTGCGCTATGCCGTATCGCAGGGTGTCTGCTCAACGAAGGATATCATACATGGCATATGTAAATTATGCATTTTCTTGCTTCATCCTAATGTTTCCCTGCCTGTCCTGCTCCTAAAATATGCCCAGATTTTCTATATACAGCTGCATCCTGGCATAATATGTGAAGCTTGTTGTTTGAAGAACAATAAAGAGTGTAAAAAATTTCTGTGAGCTCACCAAGAAACCAAGCGACTTTTAACCTAATTAGAGAAACATTTGAAGCCCGTAGAAGGCGACGTATCACTTCCTGTGCCTTATTTTGTACCAAACGCTAAGTAAAAACTTTTCCTCCAAAAGTAATATGTCTTGTTCACCAGTGTCAGGTCCCAATATTACGCGAATAATTACCAAATTAGGTTGCTTGTCTCCTGCTTCGATGCCCAAGAATATCACCTCAATAAAAAGGTAATACAAGTGATTAGTCCTATGACGATGCTGATAACAACACATTTAAGCAAGCGAGGGGGTTGAGTTGCTGAGTGGCATATTTAGAAAACTTCATGAAAAAAGTATTATAAGACAATATACGGAAGGACGACACACACTAGCAATTTCGTTCTTGCGCACGTGTACAAGGCCATCGTGATAGTGCTGAGCATGATGAGTAAATCTTTTTGATAGCTATTAGCTAAAATAATAGGTATGGTAAAAATAAGGCAAGCTTGCACTCGGTCGCGCAAAGCATAGGCACAGCGAAGCTTACTGGCAGTTACTGCTAGGTAGGAACTTGGCTGCTGCTAGGTCTTAACTTGGTTTAACTTAACTACGCTTGTAGGAAGGTATTCTCGAGCATTCATTTTCAGAGGTACGTTCCCTTTCGCGTGACTAGCGCTGGACGCGTAGGTGCCTACGAGCGACTGCGCTCCTGGCATGCCACAAACGCAGGCAGGCTAACCGAGGTTGGCACAGCGCCAAGAATGCAAGCAGACGCCGAACGCGTTGGAGGCTAGCCGCTCGATATCAATCGGCCAGCTTCGCTGTGTCTTGGGCTTTGCGCGGCCTAGGGCAAGCTTTCGCCTTTTTTTAGGGGCAAAGCTCCTTAGGGCGTGGGTCTGTCCTTCCTCCGTATGTAGCCACCTGTAGTTTTATGAAGTGTTCACTAGATGGCGTAAGTCCGTAGCTCTGGTTGGCATGGAGACCGCTATGTATGTATGTATACGCATATATACATATATATGTATATGTATAGTATAACCGGAAGCCGACTTCCGCTTCCGTGTCCACTTCCGGTTCCGCTTCCGTTTCCGCTTCCGGTTCCGGAAGCCAGCTTCCGGCTTCCGGAGAACGCTTCCGGCGTTTTTCTCTCTCGTCCGCAGCTAGGTGCGCTGCATTGCACAAGGGCGTTCGTTCCCGACGCGCGCTCTCTTTATCTCTCGTCCGTAGCTGTGGTTTACCCGAATGATCCCCCGGTGCTTCGCCCACTCTTCATCATTCACTTCGGGGATATGCTGTGATTTTTTTTTCTCCTGGCTCAGCGCGCCGCGGAGAGAAGAGAGGCAGGGGTCGGGAAGGCAGGGAGCTGGCGCGTGTCTCCTCCTCCTCCTCGTCTGGGCTGCCATGGCAACCACGGCTACGCACCACAAATTACGGCTGGCTTAAACAGCTTCGCTGTTGATATATCAGCTTTGTAGATCTAACACATGTGTATAACATTTACACCGCATCGCCTTCCACTGTGGAATATAACAAAATTCCCTCTTGACCGTCGACCGCAATCGCGACCTAGGGTGCAGCAGTGATGGTAAGCCAAGGGCTAGCGCAGACATGAATGCAGTGAGCGCGTTAATACTCGGTAATGTTCACCTTCTGCCTATGTCGTCTTGCAGTTGTATGATAATTTATTTACCGCTCCGGAGAATTGCGTGTCTCAAACTTTTAGATAAATAACACTGCCTTTACTCTTGCAAAGCATAGCGCAGAAAATGTGAATACGAGTCTTACCGTGCCATACAGGTACAAGTTCCTCTGGGGTCCGTAATTGTACTTGACAAAGTTCCTGGCTCGGATGATCTAAACCAAGGGAAGAGAAACGGTGATTTCATTATTGGGAAGATTCCTTTCGAAATTACGGAGTTGGTAAGCAGCAAGAACATTGGATATTCTCAAAGTGCACTAGAAGGTAACGTGTCGCACCATTCCGGCGCTAAAAGAACATTGCGCCATCCTTGTGTACGAACGGTGGAGTTACTTTTCAGATGACTTCTCGCTGTATCCGTGACTCGCGGCCGTATAGCCTCTAACGCCGTTAGATTCGAAGCTTCTTTTCGTCGCGGATGTGGAACTTCATTGCAATGAGCTAGAAGAATAAGGAGATCCAAGCTGCTCCATTTTTTAAGGCGAAAGCCTCATCGTCTCATCGTTCAGTCGACTTTCAACGTCCTTGAGCTGAAACCGGGTCGGCGAAGCGAAATCGTGCACGATGATGACTCGCTGTAGTAATTCACTTACTTCAACGACACGGCATCGTGTCTTACCGATATGCAAACGCTCACGCAACAATCTTGATGGTGCGCGGGTCATCGTCGTCATCGTGTTAATTAAGATGGGGTTAATTCAGGCACTTGAACCCACGACCTTCGGTGGGAGTCGAACTCTCGAGCTTATGTGGGAGTCGAACCCGCCACCTTTCGCGTTAAGGCGAAGTTAATTAAGGCACAGGTAATAATTATAGAGTTAATTAAATCACTTTAACCCACGACCTGCGGTGGGAGTCTCACCCTCGATCTTTGGTTGGAGTCGAACCCACGACTTTTGATGTTAATCAGGGTGAGGTTAATTAAGATACAGTTAATTGATGTAACGTCGATTAAGGCACTGGAACCCACGAGAAGACGTAATGAGTAACAACGCATTCGAATGAGAATTTCAAGTAATTTAATGAATAGCACTTGAGCGCGCAGGCTTTCGGCATTCACCCTCTTTGGCGTATGGTAAACTGACTGCCAATTTTTAACCGTTGTACGTAGAGTTAACGCAGTTTTCATCACGTATCTCGATGTTTTTTTTTTTGGGGGGGGGGGGGGGGGGGGGGGGGTCAATCCGGAAAATAGTGCAGCCTAAAATTATGTGCCCCTGGGGACACGGAATGTGGCACAGGATGCATGACAAAGGATATTTGCCAGTTGGTATATGCCGCTCCGAGAGAGGAAGAGAGCGATGTCGATCAGAGAGCACACGTGGATAGCCGATATTCTAGTTGACATTAAGAGGAAAAAATGGAGCTGGGCAGGCCATGTAATGCGTAGGATGGATAACCGGTGGACCATTAGAGTTACAGAATGGATGCCAAGAGAAGGGAAGTGCAGTCGAGGACGGCAGAAAACTAGGTGGGGTGATGAAGTTAGAAACTTTGCAGGCACAAGTTGGAATCAGCTGGCGCAAGACGGGTAACTCGAGATCGCAGGGAGAGGCTTTCTTCCTGCAGTGGACACAAATACAGGCTCATGATGATGATTATGGGTTACTGGGTATCACAACAACAAACACCTACGTAGTGACATCCACCTAATGCTTCGAGATAGGTAGATCTCAACTCGAGTTGGGCCTGCTTGACATTTTTAATCACAACGGTGCGAAGTTACTAGGTAGTACTGCCGAAACGCTCGTCTAGCTTAGCTGTGACTGTGCTGCGCGTGCCGTTCAGGCCTGGCATTTTTTTATCTAATGCAAGTGATTCCATTTTCTTTTCTCTTTTTTTTGTCTCTGTCACATTTTTACATAGCGCTGAATCTGTACAGCTTATAGAACCCCAGAGTTCAAGTAATATGCCAGTATGTCTGTCATTGCTGAAAAGAAAATCACGGTTTATTTTAGTTCTCCCAAGGAGATTCAATGTGGATATGAGCATGCTTAGTTCGTCACACATATTTTTTTTTCATTTTCACTTATGAGATAGCAAATAGGGGGAACCAAGGGATTTGATTTTCTTAGTCACAATCACACGAAGTCACCGATAGGCCTACAAGTGACCCTGATATATGAGTACCTTATCAGTCTTTGCACCAACCTGAGCGTACTGTTCGACGTTCCTCTTGGAAGCACCCGAGGGCAGATGACTAGTGTAGACGGCCAACCGTGACTGGACACAAAGAGAGCAAGAGTACACATAATTATATCCACCCACGTCATTCGTTAGATAACTGTCAAAAATGTCGTCGACGTAGGCTCTTTAACTATGTATGCAGTGCGAAACAAAAGTGCATCAGCGACCTATAAAGCCTCACCATGCAAAGGCAACAATTGTGGCTGAGGCACACCGCTACTTAGGAGTACAGCTTTCGCGAATAATAATCAAATAATCAACTAATCCATCTATCAGTCAATGCGATGTTTATGACTGCCCAGGAAAAGCTATGGAGCCTTCGTACTGGTGCGCTTAACGAAGTATGCGCAAGACAAAATGTACGCAGGAGAGAAATGGGATAGAACAAAGACTGTGACATAGGTAAACAGAAAATGAGGAAGCGGATCTAAAAGGCAGACAATATCACAATCTACATATATACAAAACACAAGAATGAACTCTAAAATATGTTAATAAATGCAGAATACTTACTACATGTATTTTTTTGGTGTCGAGCCATAGGACAGTCTCTAATGGAACATGGCCGTGATGAAAACACCGAATGCTGCCTGAAGTGCTTTTGTGGCACGGAAATTTGCACATGATCAAAATTCCTTGCACAACGTGTAATGCTATGGACCACCTTATAGAGGAACAAAAGGTCTGCTTTATACGTCTTTATCTTAGAGGTGCGAGTTGAGGTATGTTTGAGAGGGTTAGACTACAGTCGCTACAGGGGCAAAACCAGTGCTTGAACATAGATGTCAATTTATTGTGGAGGCGTTCAGCGAGGTCCGCATTAGATTTGCACTTACCGTCCCAAACTACAGAGGCGTACTCTGGTAGTGGAAGGCACACAGTACAATGCAATTTCAGAAAGGCTACCGGGGAGTGGAAGTCATGCGATATACGACAAACAATACCAAGAGCACGAAGGGAAGGTGGTTGTGCTTATTTAGCGTGTGAAGACAAGATTAGTGTTTTGTCGAAGTACACGCTAAAATTTTGTCTTTCATCGACCCTGGGCAATGGAGCATCCTGAAGGGTATAAATATATCAAATGGTGGGTTTTGATGGTGTGCACACACCACGACATACATGGTGTGCACATACCGGTGTTGTGGAAGCACTTAGGTGTAGCTTACTGTCCTTGCACCAGTGTGACAGTGAATAGAGTGTCTTTTTGGAGCTCAATGCTGCCGCTAACACTGTTAACAGTGTTACATAGTAGGAAGACAAGAGGGCCAAGAAAGCATCCTTGATGAGCTCCGGTAGTGGCCTCATAGCTAACAGAGCCCTGTCAATTAATACCAATTAAGCACGATGTATTTCTTATGTAATTAGATAGGACGGCAGTAATGGAAGAACGCATGTCTATTTGCGTGAGCTTTGTAATAAGGGGCTTATGGCAAACTACATCAAATGCCTTACTTAAGAACGAGCCCCACAACGTGTTTTACTGAAAAGGAAGCTCAGTTGACGTAGTAACATCTTTCACCCCAAATACAGAACAGAAATGTTCTGCAAACGCATCAGCAGTGTTTGCTGCAACATTGCCATTTTCATCAACAAGACATAATACTTCACCACTATTTTTAGAAAAGAGCGCCCACGTAGCTCCAGAAATATATAGAATTGCTTCCCACGCTGCCTTCAACACATTCGATGTGGTTCTAGTGATCATTGCTATAATAAAATTTGGAAACGCAATTACAACGCCAAAATTCAAGTTCCCGCTTATTTACGCCTGTTTCCCCGCCTTTCTGTGAGCACGAATTTTTAGTGTTATTGCTGTTTTTACTTCTTTGAAAAACCAACAAGGGACTTTTGACTTTTTGAGCGTTTTTGTAGGTAGGAATATGCGCAAGCCGTCTTCAATGATTTTCGTAATTTAGTAACCTGTTCATTACATTAGTTGTAACATTAGCTGTCCCACCTACGGTCGACCAGTCCAAGTTTTCAAGGTAATGGTACAAGAAAATGTGGTCTCCCAGAGAAAAGTTGAAGCTTCGCTTCGTGTTGATATCAGACCCGCCACTGGGTTTCTGTGTTGTCAGAGCTCCAGCGCTGAACAATACCGGTATGTAAATAAATTCTGCCCAGCAAAATATTTTAAAACTGTTGTTACTGTGATTATTTGCCTGTCCACATTTCTGCCCAAGCCCGCTCATTGGCGTTCAGCTTTTTGTGTTCCTTTTTTTTTGTCATTGCGTTACCTTGTCCCGGTGGAGCGGGCCTCCCTCTTAGCCCCTAGTTTCGGGACATTAAACCCCTCATTCAAATAAATAATTTCTTAGCTTTCCTTGTTCTTTTTTCCAGACTTGCTCTCTCGTGCGCAAATTCATGCCAGCTGTACTACAGCACTTGATACCGTTGCAACTGTTTGCACTTTTGGCCAAAACGACAAAACTTACAACTTCTTTTTCTACAATTTTGAAAACAATGCCGCCGTCATTGGCATTGCACAAACGCGACCGTCACTGCGGTGCATATATGCTTTTGAGAACGTCGTGGGAGCAGTGAGCCTCGGCCTCAGGGAACTTCCGGTTGTCTGTAAGGTAGTACTGTTGTTGCCTGAAATAGAGCGTGTTGGTTCCACATGCGAGGCGCCTTAATACGTCTTCAAATAAAACGAATGTGTGTAACACGCAGCTGTGAATTAGTGGCTATGAAGTGGCGCTTCTAAGCATAAGGACACGGCTTTGACTTCCGATCGTGGCAACCGCACACCGATGTGGCCGAAATGCGAACACGCTCCTGTACTTGGATTTAGCCGCACGGTAAAGAAGGTGGCCAAAATTAAGAGGGAGAACTGCAATACGGTGTCTCGCAATCATATCGTGTATGTGGAAGAATAAAACTCCAGAAATAAACAAATTGTCATGCCTCAAGCATACATACGTACGTAACTCTATTTTTTCTCTAATATAGGCGAAACTGATTTGTAAACATGTGTTACCAAGAGAAGAGAAGTGTAGTCGAGGACGACAGAAAACTAGGTGGGGTGATGAAGTTAGGAAAATTGCCGGCGCAAGTTGGAATCAGCTATCGCACGAGAGGGGTAATTGGTGATCGCAGGGAGAGGCCTTCGTCCTGCAGTGGACAAAAAAAATATAGGCTGATGGTGATGATGATGATTATCTGTACATAGAACGTGTTGAAGATCTGTGGGCTTTTGTTTTGCAGCACTACTGCGACCTGGCATTGCCTTCCTTGCCCGCTCTATTCGTGCAGAGAAAACGCAAAGTCTAACATTCATTATACAAGTCTGCACATATCAGGAACACTTCGTTTCTCCCTAATAATGACTTTGTGATTCTGTACTAAGAAGCCTGTGGATGGTGTTGACGTGATTTTTGTGGCAGTACTTTGTACTGACAGACGTCTTCCGACCGGCGTACATAGTATAGGAAGCATTGATCTCTTTTACGGGTTTTCATCGTCTTATGAAGTAATAAACTTTGCGTAAACAGCCAAAGTGTCTGTTTGTACTCAGCAAAATGTAAAGTGCACAGTCGCAAGCTTTTTCACAGTAAACGCGGGAGCGCGTGCCGCACAGTACATGCAGATCATCAAATGCGCCCTCGTAGCCATTAAGTTTAGCGGACACGCTAATATAGTGCTCACGCGTCGTGTGCTACTGCCACCACCGCATGGAATTCGGAAATGACGGAGCGTGCTATGTCATGCGCTTGCGCATCGATTACGGTCTGGCCGCATACACTTTCGCAGGCGACGTGCAAACGTGATCAGGGGGTGCACCCGCTAAATTTTCAACTTGCCTTACAATTTAGCACAGTCGGTTAGCCGCGCACCAGAGTATTATGCGTGTTCCGGGAGACTGCACGCGACATCCCCGGCCGTTTTCATTTTCACAAAGCTTGTTACTACTGGGCAGCAGCAGACAGCTTCTTTCGTGTCACTTGCTGTGCGTACCTGGTTTAGTTGGTTGGGGTTCACGCCAAAGAGGAAGAAAATGGGCAGCGCACAAGCGTAGCGCAGTGGTGACTCGCACAGGGCGTAAGCAGCACGGCGGAGCCACTCTGGTCTCACGAGCAGCCGACCCTGGTTGGCAACGATGGCCGATGCCTGCGGGAAGACAAGCCATCAACTTCGACTGACAGGTCTACCACTCCCAGTCAGCAGCTCCATGCGATAAATTATAGTATTCAGCACAGTCAATTTGTTATAATACAGGAAGCGTAGTCTACTATAGCGACCCTTGTCCTGCTTCGGTGACAACACTCGCTAATATGAACATGAATGAACAAATTACTATGCACCGGCCTTTTGTTCGTTATAGCTAAGATTGTAACGTATACCATATGTGTTGGCCAGGCTGCCATTACGGTAACGCTAACTAAATTTGCACCTTGTTAATTTTTTGTGCACGTAAAAACTACAGGTCCCGCGTGCTAACGCCATTAAACGCATACACTGAACTGCAATGGTCATTTTACTGTCATTCCCCGTATGAGGAGTGGCATAGGGAATGACTTCATTGCGTGTATAAAAATGTTTTGTCTCTCGGATTATAACGTTGGAAAATAGCGCCGTGTGTTCACGTTCTTACGTCTGTCCTTATATCTTTAGCGCTACACATAATCCTGTTATGACAGAGCAATTATCCAGAATTACTGCCTTAGAAGCAGGGATGTTAAGTAAGACGATCTCGGTTGGTTACCCTGCTCTGGGAAAATATGAAAGGTAATTGAAAGATGAGGCAAGAAGTTCACACTATACAAGCGGACACACGGAACACAGCGTTGATTCTCGCTATCATACAAGCTGGTCCAGTATTTCTTGGCGGACCAGCACTGTTGTGGATTTGCACATTGCAGATACACGAAGCCACGGTATCAGGACGTTCTCTTCTGCAAAAGCCTGCCATAGAATTTCCCCAAGACTGTCCGAAGGAGAAGCTGGTGATCCTATGAGAGTCAGTAAAGCTTTATTACACAGGACGGCTCTCTGGCCTAGAGAAAGGCAGGGAATTGGGCAGCCATACATAGGTATTTAATGCGCAGTATTCTTGACGACTTCAACGCGGTTTTGTGTAACGGGTATCTGGCCGGCATCAGGCCGTTCTCGTGTGCCGATCCCAAAGATTGTGCACTCTAAAAATGTGGGCCGCTCACGTTGGTTATTTTCGACTGCGTATGTGGTGCTCTCCAATGTACCTTTTTTATGCAAACTTAAGTCTGTTCCATTGGGCATGTGCCGCAATTCAATGAACTACTTGGACGCCAACTTCACAACAACGCACAATACCAGGCACTGCACTCCACGTCAAGCCACAATACGTGACCGTTCGCTGTAGAACAGTCACGTGATTCATAAGATTCATTAGAACCATTCTCCATCAAACCGCGAATGTGTCGCATTAGGTAGATGTCAGCTGGAGTTAAGCCTGCGTATTTCTTTTATGCCCGATGTATTACAATTGGCACTGACGGTCATACCAATTAGACAATTAGACCAATTACCAATTACCAATTAGACAATTAAACAATTAAGCGCCTACTGAGAGATGACACACTAATGCTTCTTGACATCGTTTCAAACTGGGCTAAAATTGGAATTTCGTCCTCCATTATATGGTAAAAAAGCATCTGGCGCCTGCTCCGCGTTATGGGAAATAAATAAATGAAATGAAATGAAATTTCAAGTAAGAATTCATGGAGCGTAGACGCTGGATAGTGAACTCCCGTGTACTTAAGGGCTACCGCCCGCTGAAAGAGGCTAATATTGTTCCGCATGACCTGACAACAAAATTCAGCAACGCACAGGCAATCTCGGTGCGCACATCCTGATGAAAGCAACGCGTATAAATATTAGTTTGTTTGCGCGCTATTCTGAGCTCGAGTTAGGGCTGTAGTAGAAGCATAGGAATAACACCAGTACACATAACATGAAATCACCAAAATCAGAATGCAGCACACTTACACGGGAAGAAAAACAGCAAGTCACTAGAGTCTCGCTTCATGCAAGAAATAATCAACGGGAAATAGGGAATGTTTCCAAGTAGTAAGATGCAATGTTCGTAGCTTAGTGTGAAAAACCTGCATTTGGTGAGTCTAAAAGCTACCTAAATTTTCTGCAGCTGCCTGTTCAGCTGGCAAATAGCTCGGTGTTTTTCTTTCAAACCAATCGACACCAATGTCTATGTTTTACATAATGGCAAATGCAGTTGTCGCTCAAGAAAACTGAATTGCCAGTTACGGTAGGCTCGTTTAAGCTACTTAAACAACAGTAAATACGAGAGAAGATGAGGGTCATCATTCTCTTTTGGGGTAATCCTACGGTAGCGTAAAGCTAAACTAGAGTGGTCAGAGCACATCTGAAGCAGTAATTGACAAGTGGGTTTTACATATTACGACCAGCGTGCGACGCCACCCGAAAACATCCAAGGAGACGAGGAGGGGCGCTGTCTCCTTGCGTGTTCTCAGTATTCCGTCTTGCGCTGGTCGTAATAATGCCGAACCAACCCGCCCAAAGCTGAACCTTACGGGTGTTATACTGTCACTGCGCACAGGTATAGACAAGTTTTACCTGAAGACTAATTGGACTGATAAAATCATGTACATTGGTCAGCAATTGAAACGCGATAATCGGTACCGCATGGCGACCGGCACTTTTTCCGCCACCGGGGTGCATTGGGTGATGGCTTCGGGAATCAAACGGCGACAGAATGCGTCACAAAGACTGTCGCTTTCGTTCTATACCAGAATGCACCAGCTCGGTGTCCCCAGCGCCCACCGTTGGTGCGAAAAGCGCCGGTAGCCACGTACTCCGAGTATCGCGTTCGAATGGCTGGGGACTGTATGTATACAATACACTCACTCGTAGGACGTTTGCCTCATTACGTCTCAGAGTTAAACACCGCTTGCAATGGACAGCAATCGGCAACATAAAAGAAAGAAAAGAAGTATCCATGGTAATACGGTGCCGTTATTTTTCAACAGAACTGCGTAAACCAAAGCTGGCCAGATAAGATTATATAATTCTGTAAAACGCAGCTTTCTTGATTTTTAACCCCCCCCCCCCCCCGAATGAAAGAAAAAGAACAGAAGAGACGGAAGATCAAGTGCTCACGTCTCTAATTTTATTGCATTTGTGGCGCTAAACACCATTCCTCTACATCGATACCAACTAGGGAAAAAAAGAAGCTCATCGATGCAGCATTCTTACCGTGAGAATGGGGGAGATAGGGACTAGAAAGCGCACGGGGCTTCGGATGAAAGTCATGTTTGCAACGGGTGCAAGGGCGACGAGCAACAGTATCTGAAACAAGAGAGAAAAAAAATTATGTGGTTCTACGTGCCAAAACCACGATCTGATTATCAGGCACACCGTAGTAGCGGACTCCGGAAATTTTAACCACTTGGTGTTCTTTAACGTGCACCTAAATCTAAGTACACGGGTGTTTTCGCATTTCGCCCCTATCGAAATGCGGCCGCCGTGGCCGGGATTTGATCCCACGACCTCGTGCTTAGCAGCCCCATAGTCATTAAGCAACTATGGGGTTTGACGACATGAAGAGCCATTCAAAAGAAATTTTAACGCGGTAGCGTTAAGGGCCCGTCTCGCAGAAAATCTGGTGTCGGCGTCCGCAGCCGGCAGCGTTGTCCGTCAGGGAAAATCATCCTGGACCACAACCACGCAGGCCCTCGGCGTGGCGCATAGGCGTTAATGAATTAATGAAGATTCTCAAAGTAAAACGCGTAACAAAATTCGTAAAGTACGATTTACACATAGCCTACCGACCGGTCACGTAGGATTGTAATTTACATATACGAGAAAATAATTTGAATATACGAAAAAACATAATTCTGTCACATGGAAACTCAAACAGAAATCAATTTTTTTCTTGCTTACAGGGCTATGAACCATTGATGAATCACTGCTTGGTGCCTCTGCCTCACGGGGTACGAGCCATTGTTCTGCCCTGCACGGCCGCCGGGATCGGCCCACCATTGTTTTCCATCGGGCCTCGTGTCACCGAAAATCCGGTGTCGCTGTAAACGGCGCCCGATAACGCTATGGCGTTCGACTCTTAAAGGTGAAGCTGACGCGTCCTCTAAGTTTTTATTCATCATTCATACATTCTGCGTTTCAGTCTATGAGGGCGTCAGGTGGTCCCTTGGCTCTGAAGCCACGGCGCTGAGACTATGAGTTCATGGAATAGAAATCGTAAAGTGTCTAACTGTTTCATTGAATTGGCCCGATCCGGAAAAGAATTTTTAGCTATAATAAACGATGTCATTTTCCTAGATATGTTAATTCATTTTGGATTGCGAATGTTGGCCACAACCAGAATATTCGGAATTTTCAATCAATAAATATTCACAATCAGAATATATCCCTGGGTTTTCCACTACTATAAATTGTTAATTGAATAAAGGGTAATGATTGGTAAAGTGAAACATTACAGCTATGCAGCAGTTCGCAGACAAACGCGGGGCAGTCATTTGGAATATCAGAAACAATATCATCATCATCATCAGCCTATATTTATGTCCACTGCAGGACGAAGGTCTCTCTCTGTGATCCCCAGTTACCCTTGTCTTGCGCTAGCTGATTCCCCAACTTGCGCCTGCAAATTTCCTAATTTCGCACCCCACCTAGTTTTCTTTCGTCCTCGACTGCGCTGCCCTTTTCTTGGTATCCATTCTTTAACTCTAATGGTTCACCGGTTATCCATCCTACACATTACATGGCCTGCCCAGCTCATTTTTCCGCTTAATGTCAACTATCGGCTATCCCTGTTTGTTCTCTCATCCGCACCGCTCTCTTCCTCTCTCTTCACGTTAGGCCTAACATTTGTCGTTCCATCGCTCGTTGTGTGGTCCTTAACTTGTTCTCGAGCTTCTTTGTTAACCTCCAAGTTTCTGCCCCATATGTTAGCACCGGTAGAATGCAATGATTGCACACTTTTCTTTCCAACGACAGTGATAAGCTCCCAGTCAGGATTTGGCAATGCCTGACGTATGCACTCCAACCCAATTTTATTCTTCTGTAAATTTCTTTCTCAGTGAACAGGGTCCCCTGTGCGTAACTGACCCTATAGATAAGCAAATTCTTTTACAGACCGTACGGGCTGACTGGCGATCCTGAATTCTTGTTCCCTTGCCAGGCTTTTGTACATTATGCTTGTCTTCTGCATATTAATCTTCAACCCTACTCTCACACTTTCTAGGTCAAGGTCCTCAATCATTTACTGTAATTCGTCCCCATCGTTGCTGAATAGGACAATGTCATGTGCAAACCGAAGGTTGCTGAGATATTCGCCGTTGATCCTCACTCCTAATATATAATGCAATAATATGTAAATAGCTAAATGAATAAGTACCCTATTCCTCAAAATCTACGTATGGACTGTAGAAAACTCGCCAAGTATTCGCAGATACTTCACGTACAATTTACAGATAGTCACTTTAAGGAAAAAGACAAAGAGAAACATACTATGTCTTCTGTATTCTGTAAGAATCCACCTAGTGGACTGTCCATTTCGGCTGTCGCTGCAGCTGCATAAGCGCGAAGCAGACTGGCTGGCTCCTTCTAGCTCATGCAGCTGGAGCCAATCGGTGACAGCCGAAATGAACAGTCCACTAGGTGGACTAACTCCCCCTCCACCGTGCACTCTGCTTTATGATGTCATGCTACTTGGACAGAAATTTCCATTGCCAAGCCTGGCGTAACCGAAGCGGTGACGTCAGAATCACCTCAGCGTACTAGGTAATGTCCCCATTAGGTTCTATGACAGTTGGGCAAGGTAGAAAAGCGTCACGGATTTATATGCACCGCCCTAGTGCTATCTAGGAGGCGTTGACGCACCTGCCTTCCTTTGTACCCCTTACCGCGCGCTCAACCCTCCCTCCCCCCCTTTCGCGCACAACACTGGGCGAGCGGGAAGACGACGCCAATTCTACTCGAGTGACCTTTTCACCCCTTTGCTCGGGCCTAGAAAAGACTACATCCTTAAGCTGAATGAAACGTAAATCCTCGATGACAGAAAAAGCGTAGTCAGGGACTTAATAAATTAACGGTTGCGTTGGTTCGATTGTTGTTTTTCGCCCCGTACATGCAGCATACCTGCTTCCGGTAATAACTGCGGCAAGCTATAGCAGGTGAGTCAGTAACGAGGGCTGAAGAGAACGAAAATTGAATGCTGAATGCTACGTCCGACCTCAACAGCCGATGCGACGGCTGAAAATGAATTCACGACTCCATTCAATACAATACATATAGCAATACCAAAATATAAACACGTGTACTTTGGAGCCGTTGCTGAGTTACCTATTCGCAGAGGAATCCTCGGCGTTTAAATTTGATCACCATATTTTTTTCCGACATTTTCGCGCAGTGTCGAAGGTTTTAATAAACCCGCCACTGTATTTCAGCGTCCATGCAAGACCCCGTTCAGAACCCGTGCTATATTACGATAGCAATTATAGGGACACTCAGCCGAATTTCCGCCGTCGCCGTGATGTTCCGTGTAAAGTACAAAGTGGGATAAGATCCCATCGCACCCAGTGGCGCAATATGCTGTAGGCCCGAGCAAAGTGGTGGGAGGGTTCACATGCTATAGCGGTCATGGGGTCTTGCGTTCCAGTTGCGACAAGGGTGTCCTTGTTCTAACAACTCGATACGGAGATACATCCATAATGATATGTCAGTGCACGCTTTAAGGCCTGAGGGTTTTAGGCTATGCCGTTGTGCTGACCTGTCAACGACTCCCCTGCTTTCACTTGCTTACTTTGTCGTTATACTGCGGCTTGTCAGCCAGCATCGCCCATGCGGCCGTGTTCCCCTGGGAGAATCCCACCAAGAAGAGCTGCGGCCATCCCGTGCTTGCCAGCACGTAGTCCACCAGGGCGGGTAGGTCCAGCAGCCCCACTTCATCCAGACTAAAGTCGCATAGTGAAAAAAGAAAGAAAGGTTCCACAGAATAAGTTAGAGGCGTGAAAAGTTCAAAATAACGAGCATCCGAAAGTCGTCATAGCGAATGAGACACTCACTACAGAGACTTCTTGCTCTGCCCTGCATAAAGTCGAGACATTTAAATATTGTGCGATATGGGGAACGCAAGTCGTTTTTGGTAATTTATGTATGCACTGCAAAGAAGAAAGTTTTAACGCTTTCGAACTTGTCCGCAAGCTATGGGCGTCTTGCGCTGGAGTTTTAGGTATACTAGTGGCGCCTGGTGGTAGCGAGGAAAGTTATCTGGGTAGCACTCAAGCGGTAATACTCAAGTTATCTGGGTAGCTACATCAAGCGAGCAGCGCACGAGGTGGCGCTGCAGCACAATTCGCACGTAGTACGTTACTGCGAGTTCGTATGCATTGTTTCAGTTATTTATCAGTTGCTAAAGGGACAGATGGCCGCTACTACAGCGCAGGCATAACTACTTGTCCAGCGGCATGCAGTCAACAAAGATTGCAGGAGGCCCGCCGTTTCGCGGCATGCTGAAAGACCGCTGCCGTCGTGGCACGTACCATCGTGCGATCGAATAGTTCCGTACACATGATGTCTGCTTATCGCTGCTGTGAATTCATTTACAGCAAGCATTTTCTCGCGTTTGTGCGCCTGAATCAAGCAGCGTGCAAACCTTACCTAAAGTTTAACTTCGTACGTGACTCGCTTCACTTGCGACCGCCCTAAAACTTCGCCGCTTATTTCTTGAACGGCATACACGTATTCGGCGTTGCATAATTTCTTGCCTTTGCGCAGCGTGCTACCCCTGAAAAAAAATCTTCGGCGTCCGATATTTGCTGCAGGCCGCGGTACGACACAACCGAAAGTGGCGGGTCCATAATGTAAACGTGATTTCCGAAGCAGAATACCGAGATTGGTACTACCCAGTTCTGGACAGAGAGCGCTCTTTAGCACCATTTTCGTATCGTTTTCGCAGTGCCCCCTGGGCAAAGCAGGAGCCCCATAATCGTCATCTGTCGTACGTGTGTTCCGTTCTTTTAGGGGCGAAGCTCCTTATGGCGTGGCCCGAGCGTCCCGTCGTAGGTAACCGCCACGTCTAGTTTTATGAATTGCTCAATAGATGGCGTTGTGTGTCCGTATATGTATGTATACACATATATACATATATATGTATACGTATAGTATAACCGGAAGCCGACTTCCGCTTCCGGTTCCACTTCCAGTTCCGCTTCCGATTCCACTTCCGGTCCCGCTTCCGGTTCCGGAAGCCAGCTTCCGGCTTCCGGAGAACGCTTCCGGCGTTTTATGAAAAAAAAAAAATTCCGAAAGTTGTGTCCGTAGCGCGGAATCGAACCAGGGACCCCTCCCTCGCTTCCGAACGCGCGGCGCTAACCACTACGCCACGAAGCGCACATAGACACACGCACCACGATGGCAATAAATACCCAACATTAACGAAAGGCCGCGTTTCTAGCGCGTTTCTAACGCGTTTGTGCTAGCGCGTTACGGCCCGTGTAAGAAGCTGGTGTAAGACGCTGTGGCCTCTCCGCCTTACCTTCAACGCGTTTCGAACGCGCTGCCCAGGGCGGTGGCAAGTCAAGTTCAAGTCGAGGAGCGTTTATGAATACGGGGGGTATACTCTCTCAGCAGTCATGTGATGGCGTCGGCAAACGCGATGCACGTTCCGGCATGTGTAACTGGCTGCGTAAGACGCTGTGGCCGCTCCACCTTACTAGAGAGTATTGCACGTTTCTAACGCGTTTGTGCTAGCGTCCCCTTAAGCGGGAGATCCGATGATTCCCTCCGGAGCTTCGCCCACTCATCATAATTCACCCCGTGGATATGCTGTGCTTTTTTTTTTACCAGTCGGCACTAGCTAATTTCCTTATAGGGACGCCTTGTGCTCACACGTGCTAGCCACTCGTGATCTGAAAGTACAGTGGGAGCACATCGTTAAAGAAATGAAATGCACGCAAGATGGATGACGATTGCAAGATAAGCTCCAAAGGGTGCTAAAGGTGTGAACAGGCGAGATACATAATACTTTAACAAATGGGCGTGCTGACACACTTGAACAAAACAAAGCCAACAAAAAAAAAACTACTCAATACCACGAATATGCCATATTTCCCAGTCAAATATTTGCACTTTATAAGAAAGACGGCATGAAATAGGAATCTTAGCTTAACAAAACACCATTCATTGGCCGCAGCTTCTCGGAAATCTTCAGTTCGCACTCACTTGACGTGATTGATGATTCCCTGATGCACGTGTCTTTCTGTTATGCGGCGCGAAATCTTACGCGTCATGTACATTTTCTTTTTTTTTTACTGTTTTGTTCTAAGCTCCGCCGTACAGGAGTGGTTTCATTGAAAAGTAGCCTTCTTTATTTTTACGATGCCTGACCAGTCGCTCCAGAGTGCACAGGCACCAGTGCATTCCGGACGCACCACGTTCACACATGTTTTATCCCTCCTGTTGCCAGATTAAGGACAACTTTCGCTGAGCACCCGCCGCACCTTCTACGATTCTGCCGATTCCGCATGACATGCGCCGAGCATTGACGTGATGCTAACCGTGTCTCATCATATGCGACCAGCTACTGGAATTGTTATCCCCTCTAATCGTCACTCGGGTTTACCGTCACTGGGAAGGCGCTCCGAAAATTCAGGAAACCCCTAAGACATAACACCCCACATAGCGCTATGTCTGTCATAACAAAAAACCAAGCCCCTTGGTCCTCCCTTATTCTCACTCAGCGCAGTGCTGTTCGCTATGCAAGTGAATATTATCCTATACAGTCCTTTTGTTATCCATAAGGCTAGTGTTAACGCACCTCCCCATTCTAAGAACCGTACAAGGAAGATGCGACAATGGCATCATCGAATACAAAATAACATTTGACAGAAAGCGGTAAATGTCAAGGAGACAGGCCTGGAATTTCTGGGAACTGAAAGGCATCACTAGGCCAATTGAGCAATGCGGCATCAGCACCTTCTCCAAGATGCACGAACGTGCTAAACGATGGCTCACAGCAACGCGTTAGTTTTCAGCGTTCGTTGAAACACATGATCGACGCACATGTTCAGATCCCGCTTACGCGTTCCAGTCTAGTTTAAGTGTAGATTAGTCCTGCCATTTAAAGTATGGCGGTCGGCAATGGAAGCCCTCAACCGCCATTCGTGTCTGTTTCAAGCATATCCCTTGAGATTAACATGAAATGGCAGAAACACATAGACCGCATCTACAGAAGGGAGTCCACAAACTAGCACATTTAAAACGATCGTTAAGGGAATTTGTGTTGTAAACTAACTGCGTACAAAACACTAATCAGGCCAATTTCGGCGTATGCGCTCGTTGTATGGTCTCCGTACTCTTCTTGTGTACGCTAACAAATTAGAATCTCTTCAAAAGGAGGCGCTAACATATAGCGCATATGACCATCGCTTTTCACCTTCATCACAAGCCCACGAGTTATCACTTATACGTGGCTTCGTATGCAATGTGCTCCGCACTTGGCTCTGAATGCACTGTGAATACATTGTGCGTACGCATGCATACACATGTCGCTACAAGTCTTTGAAGATGCTGGAGGCGAAATGCAAAAATGCCCGTGTGCTTGCGTTGTAGTGCACGTTAAAGAACCCCAGGTGGTCAAAATTATTCCGGAGCCCTCCACTACGGCGTGCCTTGTAATCAGAACTGGTTTTGGCACGTAAAACCCCAGAAATAAGAAGTTGTACATGCTAAATGTTTCTGTGTGACAGATGAATCCGAAGTGTATCCTGCGAATACAGAACGTTTTGGGGCAGGTATCTCGCTTTGGCTACGGTTCCTAAGTGGTACGACCTCTTCGGAATGCCAAGACATACTCGAAGACAGGTATTTCGCGCTGCCTCGAGTTTTGTATAGCTTGCTGGAGATAATTTTTGCGAGAATATTTCTAGAACCAGTGCTATGTCTAGCTTTTGGAAAGTGGTTGCAAGCATATCTATCTCGATTCCTGCTACGGTGTCGCCGATTACGCCAAGAAACATACCACCCTTAACAATGTCACCACGGTAAATCCTGCCATATATCCGTGGAATCAGTGCAAAAAAAAATAAAAAGAGAATGCCTCAAATAGTGACATCCCAAAAATACTCAGGAATATATACACAAATGCGCAACCGGCAACAAATACTGTCACGGATGACTCTACAATTTAACGTCGCTCATAGGGCGGTAGTCATAGACGTTAACTCCCGGCTTACCCAGATACAGCGGAAGAGGTTGCGATTGCGCTTGCGCTTACCGAACCCCTCTGCGAGGTAGTTCTTAGCGACTCACAACCCACAGTTCGTAACTACGGGCGGGGGCTCATTTCCTCCGAAGCTCTTCAGATCCTAAGGAAAGCTGGTCGACAGCACTTCGATAGCACCGCGATCATGTGGTTCCCAGCGCACGTCGCCATCCCCACCGACGAGGGCCCCCTGACTTGAATGAGGCGGCACACCGCTCTGCGCGAGAACTGACCCGCCGCGCAGAGTCTGAGACACCCTCTTCGAGTTCGGACTTCCTGGTGCGAAACACGCGATAACGCTTAGTAAGCTATAATGATATCACCAAGCACTACCAGTTAGGCAGGATGATATTGCCCCCACCTCACCCCACACTGAAACGTTGCCAGGCAGTCATCTGGCGACAACTGCAGACACACACCTTCCCCAGTCCAGTGCGATTGCAGCACACTTTCCCCACGCAATACCCGAGTGCTCTTTGCAAGTTATGTCAGGCAACTTGAGCGACACTCTCACACATGTTGTGGGAGTGTCCTGTTATAGCAGCGAAAATGGCAGTAGCTCCGGAGGCTCTTGCGTCGAAGTGGGCCGCCGCTCTGCGCAGGCTCCAACTCAAGACACAAGAGTGGGCAGTCAAGCGGGCCCGGGAGGCGGCGACGAGGCAAGGCCTCGAAGTCCCCTCATGGGAGACCTGAGCCCGGGTCGTTAAACTTCACCGGATTTCAATAAAGTTGTTTCCATTCATCCATCATAGGGCGGGCGGACATTTTGTGCCCTCTAGAGGACATTGCTTCTCGTTTCGTCTTGAGCGAGCGACATGTTCTACGTCAGCTAAGCTATGTGGCATTAAAGCGTGCCCTTACACATGTACTTCGACAGCATCTGCCAAGGAGCTGGGTGATATTCATGCATTCGAAAGCAGCCCTACAAAGTAGGTGGAATAGGTGCATAGCAAAGTAACAACCAACATACAGCCCGTGACATTGCCTATCTTCCCCACACAGCCAACATTGCTGGGCATTGCATCCCCTTCCAGTGAGTACCAGGTCATACCTGTACTGTATTTCGGAAAACGAGAAAGAAGACGAAGATGCCAGAAATGGACTGGAATACCGACATTATAAAGGAATCTTTTTTTACGATAGCCGATGCTTCGAACATGGCAAGAAAATATGCTCGTGAAGAAAAATATCGCCTCTGTAATCTGCCGTTTCACCAAGATAACATTCTGCGAGCCATTGACCCTGTAGTAAGATCAAGAATTACACGACCACTTCCTCACGACTTAGAGACATTGTAACATTGGCTTCGACAAAGCATAGCATTCACGAGTAATCATGTGTATCGTATAGGGCGTACTACCGATCCATCCTACTACGATAACTGTGGCAGCTTAGAGACAGTGATGCACATATTACCTAAATTCCCCTTGTACTGTGATAAGAGCCATTCTTTTGATTGCCAAATGGACATGGTTTTTCACGATCCGCTAATGTTTCCTACCATCTTAGGTCCAATGACCGGCCCTGCAAAGCAGTTGTGTGTCTTGAATTTATGATTCCAATACCTAGCAGAAATTCGCCTTCTCGGAAAGCTTTATGGGTCTAGTATATTATATAGAAAAGCCTAACCTCACCCACCATTTCTAATGTAAATATCATTTTCAGGTCCACTCGCGCATTTCGTATTTATCTTTATTCCCTTTCTTTTTTCTTTCCACTCTCCCTCTAGAATCTTTTAATCCTCTTCCCCCGCCCTATACCGAGTAGCATGTCAGTGGTTGTATACGCACGGTCAAAATCTGTTTTCTAATAAAGAGCTTCTTTCTCTCGCGGTCGGTCTATCTCTCTTCTCTCTCTCTCTCATATGTTGCATTTCTTGTGCTTTGTGTGCGTGTTTGATTTATTAATATAATCTGAACATTCGTCTTATGAAAAATATTTTTTCTGTATATTATTTGAGAAGTATTCTTTTTTGAAATTAAAGAGAATTGCACACTCCTATTTTTTGCCTTTAATACAAAATAGACGCGTAAATGTGCGCTTTCGGTGTGATGTCACGCTTGAACTGGGAGTGGTGTGGTGCACCCGCTACTTCGGACACTTCAAAAATGAATAAAATTAGTTAGTCGTTAGCTACAGAACAAACTCCACTCAGAGGCAGGTCATAATGATAAAATTGCGCTTCTTTGCTCGAAACGACAAGGCGGGGGGTCGCGGCGGCCCACCGCACCGGGAGCCGCTGACCCTATAGTGACGCCACTGCCTGTGGCATCTTAAGCGTAGATGGAGTCCCGCTACACTTACCGGAAGTCCCAGTATCGGCCGTCACTATCACTGTACTCCCTGTGGCCCCTCGAGTAAGGCGTGCCGCGGCAGTTTCCCAGCCACACATCGTAGCCGGCGTCGGCAAGCAGGAATCCTGCACAAAGAAATATCGTGCACATTCTGCGTAAGCATTACTCAGAGTGGTGCCGCAATACGCCCTGGAGTGGTTAATTTCTAAAGCCTTATTCCACAGTTCAGTGGTCAATGTTAGCTCCTATGGAGGTGTACAGTTGCCAGTCACGTTAGTGGCAGGCAACTCGCTGAACACACACACGAATGCCTGGATCCTTTCGCCGAAGATGAAGCATGGCCTCCGAGCATGGCCGCCGGCTGTCTTATTTGGCGTGCTCCCCAGGAAACAAATGTAATGCAGCTCGATCGCCCAGCCGCCCCTGGATGGCGCTGTTAGCCGACAGGTACGGTGCACGCGGAGGCGGCCGTAGAAGTCAAGTATGCGCGGAATCTCAACCTGCGCACTGCCTATGTATTCACGTGTTGAGGACGATTTTCACAGCATATATCCCAGGCAATTTTAAATGCGCAACCATTTCTATGTCGAGTGACTGAGGAAAACCATCGCTAACGAGTGACGCTGTCACTGCATAAATAAAATGTTGTATTATTAAAAATGAATTAGCGGTGGTGACTTTCCAACCTATGATCCCACGCTCAGTACCCGAGTGTTTTGCCCACAATGTCTGAAGCAGGCAATGCTGGGCTAAACACCCACGCTCGCAGAATGCGAATACATCTGAAACATATGAATGTGTTGTACCACGTTGTAGGAGTTGTCGCGCAATACAGATAGATAAGCACTCAATGAGGTGATAAGGACGATAAGTATAATGATGATGAGTTTATGGGTCTGACCGCGGTTAAAAAGAGCGATAAGGGTGTATAATGGTCGGAGCAATTCTGGTAAGGTTGACAACAACCGAGAAGTCTTGCTGTCCGTCCGTCCGTCCGTCCGTCCGTCCGTCCGTCCGTCCGTCCGTCCGTCCGTCCTTCTGTCTGTCTGTCTGACCGTTCCCCGCTTACCTGGATCACTGAGTGGTTCGTGGTTGGATGGTTAGCACATCCAGCTGCTGTGCTGAGGTAACAGGGTTCGAAACCAGCCACTAGACCAACTTGGGTCACTCAGTATTTAGAAATCTGTTCATAGCGCGTCTGTTGAACGAAGTTCTTTCACTCCGACAAAGGTCACTGTAGATGCGGGACTGGGTAGGCGCCATGGTTCGAAGAAACTCTTTGCACTGGGTATGTGTCACTCAGTCTCTGTTGGTCTTCAATGAACCTCTTAGATGCCAGCTTGGGTCGTTGGGTATATGTGCCAGTAGGTGTGCGCCAGTTTTGAATGAACCGTTTTCACGCCAACTTGAGTATCTACGTACGTGCCACTGGGAATGTGTCGCTCCACAATGGCGAAAAGCATCCCTTAAGTTTATCCGATGCTGCCCGGAATTGAAACCACGTGACAAAGGACAACAGTCCGATGCACCAGCAGGCTGCGCCACAAATTCATTGGTCACAGCCGCTTTTCAAAGCAAGCCATTGACGCCACAGCTATAGCGATCTGCGCCACGAATGCACTAGTGATGTGCCGCTCTTCAATGAATGTCTCGCCAAGTGGGTCACCGAGACTGTGTCACTGAGTTTACGGACGAGCGAGCGCACAATTCTCAACGTTCGCAGGCACCGGCGAGCCACGATTGTTGTCTCGGAGGCCACGCATGGACTTTTAGGTAGCGCCACTAGATGGCGCAGCGTGCCCAAAAAGAAGCGCGAGAGAGGAGCCCAGTTGCCGCATGACGGGTTTCTCAGCGTTCGCACACCGTTGTGCGCCATGCATTTCGGATGCCACATCAGGCTTCGGGGTGGTCGCTCTAGATGGCCCCGATTATTCTTAGGGAACCGCGAAAGAGAAGGCTCACTGCAGTGCACGCCTCATACATTAATCGGTTCAATAATGGCTATACATTATGCAGCTATATTGATTCAATGCTAACATATTACCGTCACGGTCATCGTGAAATCGGTTCCGCCGAATTTTTCCTCGCCTCATCCAAACCTGAGCTACAGTACCGGAGCGCGCGAACGCCTCCTCGACGCACGAAAAGCCCTCGGGTATGAGCGTCGCGATGCGGAGAAGGCGCCGGCCACGTCCATCACTGAAATTACGCACTCCCCCTGCGAATGGGAAGGCCGGAGGAAAACCTGCCTGCCAGCGTGCGCAAATCTCGGAGGCCATTGGTTAAGTCACATTTGACAAAGTGGTTCACAATGCATTTGTGGCAATTTCGTGAATGCAAAAAATATTGCATATGATTTCATTAGCTGACACTTTGAAGTTCCAAGCAAGCTCACAATTCACCGTTGTACTCTAGCCTGTGTGAATATCAAAGTACATATTTTGTATGCTTTCCAGAGGGAAGAATTTGTAAGTGACCAATCGTCGTGTCACTTTGTGGCGCTCGTTTTATTCCTCTCCATGAACATGTGCCAGCTCGCCCAGCAAGTCCTCAGAGAAAATTCCGATGCCTTTTTCAGGAAGTCACGTTTCAGTCAGTGTTTCAAGCATGGCTCTCACAGCTTGTTATCTGGACCCCGAGCAACTGTGCGCACCTATTCGGACTTACGACACAATATTGTGTGCGCGCTTATGGCCTTGACAGGTATTTCCTTGTATGTCTGCACCATATTCGTCTAAACGTGGCCAACACAAAGTAACTCCTGTATAAAATAGAGAATAGAGTCGCCAATATGTCCCGAGTGTTATGAAAGAGAGGAGAGCCCATATAATCTGCAATTGCAGCCGATTTACACTTCAAACGCGCATTTAATGTGCCTAAACTGCGCATTTAATGTGGCTGAGGGATCGCAGGCACTGCTCCAACACGCACTTGTGCCTTGGGCTAGCTAGTAGGTTATATGCGTGCCGCACCTTCCTTTTTAACACCGGTCCGCACAGGTCCTTTTTACCACTTCTGTGATACACTGGTCTGTTCTCATCTAGATATTTTGGCCATGTATGTTGCGTGTTTTATATGTGTTCTGCGGCCGTAACATGTCCTGCGAATATAGTTAGAGTAGAATAGGTGTGCCGCAGAGCCAACCACTCCAATTGGCATTGCAGGGGCTGCCTGTTTCTCTCGCCTAGCACTCTTTGTTTACATTGACTTGCGACTGCAATATCCCCTGCTCGGTATCCCATTCAATTTGCTACTTACGTTTCATGATAGAAAAAAGTAAGGCGTGCAGACACAGGCATAAGAAGAGGGATCCGTACAACACAAACGTCCGTTTTCCTCTTCTTGTGGCCGTGTCTGCTCACCTAAATTTCTTTCTAACGTGAATCCTTCCCAACTGTCTCAATTTTCTCTCGTTCTATCCTGCTAGCGGTCCAGCCCACGGCCGCAAGTGAAGGAGGCGTTCTCTGACCGAGGCTCTGGTGCGGGTAGTTGATGACCCACTCGGCAGCCGAAGACAGCAACCCGTGGACGAGCAGCACCGGTGGCCCCGAGAGCGTGCCGGGCGGCTGTCTTCCACCTCTCGGCACGCGCTGCAAGCTGAGCACGTAGCCATCCTCGGTGACAGTCACGTGTTCCTCGGCCGGGTAACCCTTGCTGCGCACGAGTTCGGCCTGCACGACAAAGTTATTGGTTGACGTACAGATTTTTCTTTTCGGCAAATGAGGGCAACGCAGGCACTTTAGTTAGTCAAACGATTACAATATACTGCAACAGGCCGCAAGAATAAGCTGGGGTCGGCCTTACACCATACCTCACGTGAACCTGGGGTCCAACAGCTAAAGACCCAGTGAACTGTCCAAATTGGGTTGCGCAGCTTCTGCAGCTGGAATTCACCACTGCTTGTAGCTGATGACAACAATATGGCCGGTGAGATTACGATAAGGTCGGTAAATTGTCCTCATTCCTTCGTGACAGATCTGTCCGTAGCCACTCATAGTCACAATATTGAGAACAGTTTCAACGACTACTTTATAACGAGAGCGGAAACATTTTTTTAAGTGTCGCTTTTTCTGAACCCTCCCCGGCTTTGTACAACGCAGTTCTATATGTTTTATATATATAGTTCTATATATAGCAAAACATATGGTTCTATATGTTTCGCTCCTACAATCGCAATTATTACAAAAAAGCGATACATAAAGATTCTATATTCAATTCACGAAATTAGTACAGAATGCTTCCACCAGTACATCTTATGTGAGGTTGAGCACAGATGCAGTGAAACTTTTCTGTAAAGAATTGCTCTAAAACAAAATCACCTGTATAACGAAGACGCCTTATGTACCTACCGAACTTCTACTAGTATCTTTCATATGTAATGCGATCGCCTCTGTATCAAAGACTACTAAAACTGAACTACATGTACAACGAAGTAATTTAGGCGTACCTGACGGCTGAATTGTTACTTTACAACGAACGTGCGTAGCGGTGCCACCGCAGCTCCCCAACACCGCCATCCACAGTTGCGGTATGCGTAGGGTGATCGCTATCGAGCTCGACAACGACCACGCGGGAGTGTCCAGACCGGGTTGTATTCCTATTACATGCACACACGATGAGAGGCTCGAAAGTGATCACTGATGACGTCGTCAAAAGTAATCCGTACAGGAGGAAGCGATTATAGCGGAAATAAAGAAGCCTGCCGATGAACCAGTTTTGACAAATGAGGCAATAGTGACATTCGATGTTCTGCAGCCGTGCCTAGCACCACTTCTGTGTTTCACCGCGGGACATGGCGTCCGCGTCAATTCCGTAAGGTCGGCTGCAGTAGCACATTCCGTCGCGCCAAAGTAGGCAGAAGAAAATAAGCGACTTCTTTCAATACGTATCTCTTGAATTAGCGGTAAATGAACGTTTTCTTTTGCTGAACATCCTTAGGCTGCTCTATTGCAAGCGGTACAAATGTTAGATTACTACAACGAATCGACCTGACCTGCGTTACGAAGAATTTTGGAGGTTCCAGGCACTTTTTTTTAAAGGCGTTGGACTACATTCGCATTTAGGTAAACGTGGCACACACGTCGTCAACAATAATCAATGTTATGAAAAGTTCTAAATGACAAATAATGAGCATTAATTAGGACATGTGATGGCACATGTCAAAGCGTGTAAATATAATTTAGCTCAATATTGATGACCTTCGATTTCACAGAGAACTACGAAATTACTCGTCTTGTAAATTTATAAATATAGTAATTTCATATACGTAGCTGAGTAATATATATATATATATATATATATATATATATATATATATATATATAGCTAGCATTTATCTTGCATCTTTCTATCCATCTCCACAATGTTTTCTTTTTCTTCAAAATCTACTTTGTACTGCTACCTATGACTGTAACGGTTCCGGTCGTGTAGCGCATCCGGTAACTGATCTAAACGCCTCTTGCTTATCTCAACTGCTGACCGGTTGATGCTTCCATCCATTTTAAATCCACCAGCACTAGCAGACACTAGCACCACAGTTCCTTCTAGTGGTTATTGAAGGCAACTCCATTGCTTGCGCTTGTGGCCGTCCACTCTCTACCTTCATAATGGAGCATCCAGTGGACGAAACTAGCTCTGTCATTCCCAAACAGTTGCCCGCGTTGTGGAAATTTTAAACAAATTCTTCTGCCATGGATTCTGCCAAAAAAATGAATTGCAGCTTCAGTTAAAATTTAATTACTATAGCAAATGATTATTTAAAAATTGGTTTGTTACACTATACACCGCCCTCCGGAGACACTTCATATCAACATATCAAAATTGCAAACTATGGGCTTTCCGTAAAGTTTCTCGCACTTCAACCACCTTTGAGGCATCACATCCAGGATACATCAGATGTTAGGCATTACACGGTTAGTAGGAATGCGCGACTAAAGTTTTCTCCACTCACCGGGCTCAGAAACGCGTCGGGTTGCCACTGGCTCAAGCTGCACGATCGCTGGACACGGCAGGCAAACCACAGTGCGCAGCAGAGAAGCCATAGCATGGACGCCGGCACAACCACCAAGCGGCAGGCACTCCTTGGCCCTTCGAGAAAGACACACGGCTTGTTTTGACCTTGGAGGCACCGTTTTCGGTCGGTGTGGTCCAGGAAAGAGCGAAGCCGTGCGATCGGCGTTTCGCGAACCGGGCGGGCTCGATTTTCTAGGTCACTGGGTTTCTTTCGGTCGCACGTGTCCAGGAGGCGCTGCTCTGCGGAATACTAACGCTGGGGGAAGAAACGAGTGACTTTTGAACCTAAGTGCATGGGTAAACTTTGACAGCCGATAAGATTGAGCCTTCAATCAGACCGCATCGACGTCTGCTTACTTACGCAACGTATGCAGAGAAAATAAACCACCGATCAACCCCTTATTTTTAGAAGGTTAAACAATCCAGAATATTTATGGCAACGTGTTAAGCAATCAAATTTATTTATGCAATACATAAATTCGGAGACTAGACCTGCCCAAAAAGACATATGGAGGAAGAGTGGAACACATTAGCGTTCAAAGATCGTAGACTGCTTCTCACGCTTCCCTGCAACTACAGCTTATGTAACCGTAATTTTTTTTCCTGAAAACGCTGGTGGCGAACACAATACACGAAAGCGAGCTTCCAGATTTTTTTTTTTTTTTTGATCGTGCTGCAAGGAACCGAGCGCGCCGTGCCGCTCCTACTAAGACCTTAACGGCAGCTGGAAAACTTTATCGCGTTAAAAGGGGTTTGTGTTTGAGTTTCCACGTAACAGAATTATGTTTTCTCGTATATTCGAATTACATCCCAACGCTATCTTATCTGTAGGTTGTGTGCAAGAGGTACTTTACGAATTTTCTGACGGATTTTACTTTGAGAAATTCAATTCCTTCAGTAACGCCTCTGCGCCACGCGGTGGGCCTGGTTGAATCGGCATGTGTGGTTCGAGACGTTTTTCTTGGTCGGAAACACCACCGGTGACGCCAACACCGGAATTTCAGTGGCAAAGGGGCCCTTAACGCTGTCGCGTTATTATCTGTTCGCACAATGGTAGGCCGTGGCTTCCTGCCATATCCAAGGGAGCAACAGCAGAGGCCGTGAATAAAGGCACACATATATAAATACCTATAAACGATAGTTGTGCATATGCAATAGCAGCCTAAGGCTCAGTGTTAGTATTCACAAAATGGAATTATTTAGTTTTTTCCAAACAAATACAGGGTATTCCTGAAAATGTGTTCGAAATATCTTTAACATAATTAATATGATATAAGCGATTTCCTCTCGATCGTTTTTCGCATAAGGACACGCCTGATGTGTGTTTTTATACAAGTAGTTATATAGCATTAGAAGTTTTAGACAAGCACTTATACCTTTTTAACCGAAAGAGCCAGATAACCGAAGTGTTGGACTTCAAGCCCACCGTCCGAGTAGTTCCTCACCATTTCCAGATGTTGTGAAATGCTGGCAATGCTAATTTTTAGAGGGTAATGAATTCTTACAAGATTCCAGCTGCTAAGGACGCTCATGAAAAGGAAACACACCGAAATTGTTTCATTATTGCATCTTTTCTATGTAAAAGGAAATCAAAATGGCTTTTCCTGAACACCCTGTATATTTGTTGCTCTAGGAAGGAAACTGTTTTACGATCAATGCAGCAATTATATTTCAATGCTATTTTCTCTGCGTTTCGTAAATGGCGCGATTGGCCCTCGCCTATGTGAGTGCCGGGATCGGCCACGCGTGAGCAGCTGATCGTACGAAGGGAATGAAATTGAGTCTGAGAATCCCTTGCATAATGCAACCACTGCAGTCTGCCGGTTGTACGTTATTCGTTTAGGTACCAATGTTGTGGGTGTCCTATGGTATATGCTGCTAAACTTGCTAGACTACGCAATCTGAGGAACGTTGGCGCCCGTTATGACATGGACGTTGTTGGTTTTTTTTTTCTGCTTCGCGCAGGTTATCCGGCCGCGGCTTGGTTGAGGGTTCACCAGGCAAAAAGTCTCAACTCTCAAGCACAGGTCGTAGTCCGTGGAATGTAACACTGGAATAGTGTATAAGCGGGCGTTATTGTGTAGACGTTACTACATAGGACAGTCGGAAAGGTGCACCAATATTACATTGTATGAACACGAAAGCAGAAGAAAGGATAACGAACAGGCACACCTCTACTGCAATAACTGGTATGTGTGGGTGTATGCCAGACTTTGGTAGCAGTAACATCATTGCGCGACAAAAATATAATGTAACTAGCTTAATCATTGAAGCATACCCCATCCAGACGACAAAATATTCATGCTTCAAGCATCCATCATTCATCATCATAAGCCTATATTTATGTCCACTGCAGGACGAAAGCCTCTCCTGCGATATCTAGTTACCCCTGTCTTGCGCTGATTCCAACTTGCGCCTGAAAATTTCCTAACTTCATCACCCCACCTAGTTTTCTGGCGTCCTCGACTGCGCTTCCCTTCTCTTGGTATCTATTCTGTAAGTCTAATGGTCAACCGGTTACACATCCTACGCATTAAATGGCCTGCCCAGCTCCATTATCCCCGTTTGCTCCATTATGAGCTATCCCCGTTTGCGCTCTGATCCACACCGCTCTCTACCCGTCTTCTAAGGTTAGGCCTAACATTTTTTCATTCCATGGCTCTTTGTGCGGTCCTTAACTTGTTCTCGAGCTTCTTTGGTAACCTCCAAGTTTCTGCCTCATATGTTAGCACCGGTAGAATGCAATGATTGTACACTTTTCTTTTCAACGACAGTGGTAGACTCCAAGTCAGGATTTGGCAATGCCTGCCGTATGCACTTTATTTTATTCTTCTGTAAATCCCTTTCTCATGATCAGGGTACCCTGTGAGTAATTGACCTAGATAAACAGTACTCCTTCACAGACTCAAACGCTAACTGGAGATCCTGAATTCTTGTTTCCTTGCCAGGCTATTGAACATTATCTTTGCCTTCTGCAAACTCACTCTTACACTTTCTCGGTTAATGTGCTCAATCGTTTCTGTAATTCGTCCCCATTCTTACTGAATAGGACAATGTCGTCTGCAAACCGAAGGTTGCTGAGATATTCGCCGTTGATCCTCACTCCTAAGCCTTCCCAGTCTAAGAGCTTGAATACTTCTTCTAAGCATGCAGTGAATAGCATTGGAGAGATTGTTTCTCCTTGCTGACCCCTTTCTCGATAGGTAACTTTCTACTTTTCTTGTGGAGAACCAAGGTGGTTGTAGAATCCCTGTATGTACTCGCAAAGATATTTATGTATGCCTCTTGTAATCCTTACTTACGCAATGCCTCTATGACTGCTCGTATCTCGACTGAATCAATTGCCTTTTCATAATCTATGAAAGCCATATAGAGAGGTTGATTCTGCTCTGCAGATTTCTCGATTACGTGATCGATGACATGGATATGAACCACCACAGAATATCCCTTCCTGAAGCCAGCCAATTATCTTGGTTGGCTGAAGTCGTGTTGCCCTGATTCTATTGGAAATTACCTTCTTTAACGTCTCCTTTCTTATGAATTAGTATAAAGTTATTGTTCTTCCAGCTCTCTGGTACACGTGCAGTCGTGAGGAATTGCCTATAAAGAGCCGCAAGCTTTTTCAAGCATGATATCTCCTCCATCTTTGATTAAATCGACTGTTATTCCATCTTCTCCAGCAGATTTTCTTCTGTTCATGCCTTTCAAGGCCCTTCTAACTTCATTGCTAGTTATAGAAGGAGCCTCTGTATCCTGTTCATCACTTCTTCGAATGAAAGTAGCTTGGCTGCTCTGGGTACTGTACATGTCAGTATACAATTCTTCCGCTAGTTTTACTATGTCATCGAAATTACTGATGATATTACCCTGCTTATCTTTCAGTGCATACATCTTGCTTTGTCCTATGCCAAGTTTTCTTCTCATTGATTGCATGCTGCGTCCATATTTTACTGCTTCCTCAATCTTTTGCACGTTATAATTTCTAATATCCCTTACGTTCTTCTTTTTGATCAGTTTTGACAGTTCAGTGAATTCTATCTGATCCCTCGAGTTAGACACTTTCATGTTTTGTCGTTTCTTTATTAGGTTCTTCGTTAGTTGGGAGAGCTTACCTACTGGTTGCCTTGGTGCCTTACCTACCACTTCAACTGGTGCTTCTGAGATCAGCCTCGTTACGGTTTCATTCATTACCTCTAAGTTGTCTTAATCTTCCTGTTCTAAAGCTGCATATTTGTTTGTGAGCAACACCCTGTATGTGTCTGCTTTTACCGTTACTGCGTGTACTCTTTCTTCTGGACTAATTTTATTCTTTCTCTCTCCCAATTGAGAGAAATGCTAGACCTGACTAACCTATGGTCACTGCACTTTACTCTACCTAACACTTCTACATCCTGCAGTACTCGTATGGTGGGATGGGCCATCAATTAGGCTAACGGAAAAAGAAATACGGCTTCCCAGAAGTTGTGAACACGTTGATTGTATGTGCGCGTGGAATTAGCGTTACAGATGTAAAAGGTGATTTTACTGTTCACGTGATGTTTCCTAGTTATCTGTTTAGTGTCATATTTGGGAGACGTATAATTGGCTACATGTCCAATAAGAGTTTAGTTGAGTTCATCGCAGGTGTGTGTAGACTCTGTTTTCGTCCGTGTAAATAGTAGCGCTGTTTTCTTTCTCTCTGTATCTGTACCAACTCGCCCAAATGTCAGCTCTCATGTAGACTGCTTAGTGAATCTTCAGTTTTCACTACACTAATTTTCAATGACCACCGAGCTTATAATAATGCACCGAGTGGACTTGAACAAAAAGTTAGATTTGCAAAAGGTTATTGCACGAAAGGCGCAGGCGTATACGGGTAGGAAGCTGTGTGTGTGTACATAAGATACACATGGGCCGCCCAAGCAGTGGCAACAGTCTTCGTCGCTAGCTCGAGCCATCTCCTTCGTTCTTTTCACCGCAACACCACCATCCCGGCGGGGGTAGGTCCGCCCCGGTGTAGGCTATGGAGCGTGACTGAAGTTGGGTACGGCCTGCGGCGACATACCGTGGCGCCGCCTGCCGCAAGCGCCTGAGTGACGCATAAAGTTGGATAACGAGCTGGGGCGTCCTTAAGCACCACCGCGTGCTCTAGTTTTTGTCGAACTGCCGCGGAATTGTGGCTGGCGGTATTAGTTTGACGCACCAGGCAAAGCTTGTTCTTGGTTTTGATTTTAAGGTCATATGCACTCTGTGAAAATATCAGCAGTTTCACCAGGCCAGTTTGGGTCAGACTTTGTTTAACGTACTACATCAGAAATAGAAAGCATGATAGCTTGTAGAATCTCACCGGTTGCTAAATTTTGCCGGCAAATTATAAACCGTTCTCATAATTGTCCGAATTACCAAATTCCAAATTCAACTTGCTATTTCGTACAACGACGTGCCTCCAAAATATGCGGAATTGAGTTTACTTGAACATGTGAAAGGACTTTATCGTAGATGTTCTGAATTTATTGGTATATTTCATTTGTTGTTGTTTTTCGTTCTCCCGGATGACATCCGCACACGCCTGCCTCACATCGTTCGGTTTTATCAGATAATTGTTTTTGGCTGTCTACAAGTCCCGAAATTCGGTTCCATTATCTGCATAGATAAAGATAGCAAGAGGAAATGCAGGAAGGTCAACCAGACGAGCGTCCATTTGGTTTCTTACACAGGGCATAAGGGAAAGGAAGTATTGAACGAGCAAAAGAGGAAGAGCCTGAGCGTTGACTGCACGTGGGATGATACACAGGAGCACAACAAGCGGTGTCTCAAACCGGTGTACTTCAAGCACTTTACTAGTGCACGAATAGCTTTTTGTGCCAGTAACGGACGTGGCCATGGTCCGGGTGTCTGACTCAGAGAAGGGTCTCGAGTCCACTCGAATTAAAGTTGTCCAGGGAGAGGGCGTTGGACGTCGTAGCGAAGAGAGATACTGAATAGGTACTCGATGGTTTCGTCGCATCTGCAGGAGTTGCGCGTCGGGCTATTGGCCCCATACAATAGGAGTAAGCGTTCGTAAACGCCACTCCCAGTCTTAAGCGGCACAGCAAGATTGCGTCTCCGCGGGAAAGGCAAGACGGTAGTTGTAGCCGTAGCGAAAGGGGTCCAGCTTATGCCGTCGGCAAAGGAAGGCATTTGAACTTCTGAAAAATTGTGTCTTTTTGAATGCAAGCAGACGAAGTTCCCTGGCAGTGTCCGTCCTCGCTAAATGTATTGGAGGTGTCTGGGGGTCTTCGCGGGCAGACCAGGCAGCCCTGTCAGCAAAGTCATTGCCAGCGATGCTACAGTGAGCTGGAATTCACTAAAAGCTTTGTTTCCAGAGCATGGTGGTGTATTTCCTTAATGTGGTATATCATATGCACCTGTGTTCTGTGATATAAGGCAGATTAATACTGGGAAGAGCGGCCTGAGAGTCACAAAATATACCCAATTCTTGCGCCGGCTCATCGGTCATGTAGTTCATAGCGGCACAGAGGGCTGCAAGTTCTGCCGCCGTAGATTTAGTCATGTGTGGCGCTTTGAATTGAACTCTAATCTGCTTCGGTGGAACAGCAATCCTGGCGGATGTGCTGATAGGTGAGATCGAACTGTCGGTATATATATATATATATATATATATATATATATATATATATATATATATATATATATGTATGTATGCAGTCATGGGTTTCTCAAGAAGGAATCCCATCTATACCCTTGGTCAATGAACAATAAAACAGCTTAGAAGACCAGGCCCACGCACTTGGTGAACACTTAGAGAATGTGTCTATCTCTATCCAGTTTTCTGAGTCATTGCTTAAGCACAAAGAAATAGCCAGACGCAAGGCACTCGACCCTAAATGCATACAGAATCACCCCTATAAGATTCCCTATAATTTCGCCGAGCGAAGAGCTTCACTGAACGTATACGAGAGCTCTGCCCCGGGCCCTGACAGAATTATGTACGACATGATTAGACACCTCCACACTGACACTCAAATGACGCTACTCGTACTTTTCAATGCCATATGGGCTGCCGGATACATTCCATCTGTATGGAAAGAAACCATTGTCATTCCGATTTTGAAACACGGTCAGAGACACGTCTATAGACACATGTTACCGCCCAATAACCCTCACAAGTTGTATGTGCAAGCTCGTCAAAAAACTCGGCGGTAATGCAGTTCCACTCAACGTGAAAGCTGAGGCAATGCGGAGCAGTGATTCACCGGAGTTTCCCTTTTGCTTTCCGTGTGTTTATCTTGTTTTATCCTGTGTTTATCTTGCGTTTAGCTATTCTTTTCACGATGTTGGGATTAGCTTGCACGCGCTGGCGAGCAACTTCAGTTTCTCGGGCGCGCACCGCTTGATCTGCCCTGCGTCGGCGCTGTCTTTCACGAGCGCCCGTTGTCGCTCCAAGCGTGCTTGCTGCCCGGCGTCCATGGCGGGAAAGAGCGTCCCGGCCGAGCGCGGGAACGGCTTTCTTTCAGCTCGCCTTAGCAGAATCTTTCCACTTGTGAGGCTGTGGCGCTCTCTCTTGACTAGTTTCGGTATCAGCTTCGCGTTTTGGATCCAGTTTTCATCATTTTGGGTTAGAATTAATTTGGGCTAGAATCGGCACGTCGACTACGAGGCCTTTCCCGAGCGCGTTCATTCTGGATGGATTTCCGTGAAATTTCTTCAAAATTAAATCTGTCCGTTACATAAGACATTCAATGGTTCATACCCCCTTAAGCAATGGCTCATACGCCCGTAAACGCGGCCTCTCCATTACGATGACAGAAGCGAAGTGAAATTCTACGCTGGCATGATTAGCGGCAACGCAACCAGCTGTGGAAGCGGGAGCAGTGGCACGAGCGCGTGCCGACTACCTGTGCATATAAAATCCTGCTTTTAGGGCCGCGTATGATAAAGCAAAGAGAAAAAACTGACAGTGGCTGAATTGGTTAGCGTAGCGGTCTCGCAACCCGGAGGTGGGTAGTTCGAATCCGCAGCTCGACGAGCAATATTTATTTTCGCGCGGCTTGATAGTGACAGTTTTTTGCGTTCACAGCTTGTGTTGTGCGTGGCACCCACCGACGAGGGACGACATCCCGGAACCCTAAAGTGCTCCGCACTTAAAAAACGTTCAGCTATTACACTTGGGTGGAGATGGAAGATCAGCGAAGCTGTACTATGGTGGGAATTATGTATTTACAATTATGACTATTAAGATGTGATGGTGTAATTGGCTATTTAAACTATTAAAGAATGAGAAATATATACGATCGGGTGGTTTTCATTTATTTAGTGACCACAGGGACCATGGCCTTATGGTCGCTACGATACACCGCCATAGGGTGCACGGCAACGGTTGGTACGTTCTTCATAAACACGTCACCAACGCCGCGCGGGTTCGGTGCGAACGCGGGCAAAACGCCGCCACCGTCGACAACAGTTCTGCGCGTTGTTTGTGCGACCGCACACATCCGCTGTCAAAACGCTGACGTGAGCAAGCGCACCAGCAGCAGCGAGCGAAGGTTCATGCGATCTATCGCTTCAACGGAAACTGAGCGGCGAAAGCACAGCGCATACAGAGGTAGGAGCCATGTTTCACCCGCCGGAGTGGCTCAGTCAGCTAAGGCGTTGCGCTGCTGAGCACGAGATCGCGGGATCGAATCTCGGCCGCGGCGGCCGCGTTTCGATGGAGGCGAAATGCAAAAACGCCCGTGTGCTTGCGTTGTAGTGCACGTTAAAGAACCCAAGGTGGTCCAAATTAATCCGGAGCCCTCCACTACGGCGTGCCTCATAATCAGAACTGGTTTTGGCACGTAAAACCCCAGAAAGAAGGAGCCATGTTTCAGATCGCTTTCAATATACGGTGCGCGCGACCGCCCCGCGCCGCGCAAAATACAAGTTGCTCGCAGAGCAGAAGCCGCAATCCCTCCCTCCCAGCGCCGCCTTCCCGCTGTCCTCCTTTCGCGTGGGAGATTGAGCTGCCAGTTCCCCTTGAGCCCGGACGCAAGATACGCATTTGGTGCCGCAGCTAAACGTCGCCTACCCTCGCTCCCTCCCGTCCCCCCACGGCCTTTCGCGTGACGAAAGAAGCGGCGTTTGCTCTCCGCCGTGCGTCCCCCCCCCCCCCTGAAAGCGCTTTCACCCGCACATACAGCATACGGCCAATGGGAGTTTTTTCTACATCCGGACACGGCCATGGAAGAGTGAGCTCTTAAACGCTTCGCTGTAAAAGTGGCTGATCGTCGTCTGCACTTAACAAGCGGTTGATCGTTGTCTTCTACATTTTCTGGAATCTAACAAACTGCTTGACCCATGCGAGTCGGGTTTAGAGAAGGCCAGTCGACCACTAACCTTCTCGCACGCATTAAGGGAAAGATTCGTGATGGCTGCTTCCCAGATAATTATTTCTGTCGTTATTCCTCGATATGGAAAAGGCGTATGATACTACCTGGCGTTGCGGAATATCGAGAGACCTCTCCAGACACTATAAACCGAACCTTATGTTTATGCACGAGACAATATGCAGACATAATAAGGAAAGTCGCAATTTCGCCCGAAAGGCGAAGCATCAGTTGCGATAGCAAATAAGTAGAGATCTATACGGAGTAGGGATAGTAGTTTTATCGGCTGCGTAAAATTGGACACATTCGCTTACTAACTGAATTAACAAGCGTGGAGTCAGTGCGCACAAGCAACTGTAAACATGAATAGATCACACTCGATGACCGCAGACAACCACTGTCAAAACGCTGGCGTGAACAAGAGCGGCAGCAGCGGCAAGCAAAGGTTCGTGCTGTCTATCGCCTCAACGGAAACTGAGCGGCGAAAGCACAGCGCATACAAAGGTAAGAGCCGTGTGGAGATCGCTTTCAAGACGCGGTCCACGCAAAAACCCGCAGCCGCGCAAAGTACAAGTAAGCAGTTGCTGGCAGAGTAGAAGCAGCACCTCCTCCCTCCCGCGCTGTGCCTTCCCGTTTTCTTCCTTTCGCGTGGGAGGTTGAGTTGCCAGTTCCCCCTTGCAGCCGGTCGCAAGATACGCATTTGGTGCCACAGCTAAACGTTGCCTCCCCTCCCTCCCTTCCATCCCCCCGCGGCCCTTCGCATTTGCTCTCCGTCGCGTTTGCTCTCCGTCGTGCGTTCGCTCTCCGTGAAAGCACGCGTCCCTCGCACGCTTTCAACGCACATGCAGCATACGGCGCGCGGCGACGATTTCATCGTCCTTGGACTTTATACAGAGCCTCACGGCGACGACGACGGCGGAAATCAGATTGGAGTGTCCATATAACTGCTATCGCAATAATATGATTACTAGCGTAAAAAGACAGGCACTAAAGAAATAACACGGGACCACGCTAGTGCCGAGTTCTGCCTTAACTGTGCAGACAGAACTGCACCAGACTATATGTCTGGTGCAGTAGTAGTACCTTCAGTGGCTTCAGACTGTGGATGGATGATTTGCTTTCTTTGTGATTCCGGGAATAGCAAGGTTCACTTCAGGCGACCCCAGGGACCACAAGGGAAATTAAGGCTTCGGCGCAGGTGTATAAGGTGACGGTATGCAATCTCTACGAGCACTAATCACTTGTGAAAAGTTTTCTTGAGGTCTCTCGGCTGGTGGGGAAGCCAAATTATGGTCAGGGTTGTTGAAAGATGTGGAATGTGCGCTCTGTTAGAGTCGACAGCTACATGTGTGTCGATCGTATGGTCTCTCGCAATGGCAGTTGTTGCTGGTGTTGAGGTGCACCGGTACAGCCCTAAACACGTACGTAGCACTTGACCTTGTATGCTATCCAGAGCGCGAATGTCGTTCTTACATGTTTCTGACAGGACTGGTAGACTGTAACACCGGAGCCCCAGAAGCCGCACAATGTAGAGCTGAAGCATAGAATGGACTGCTGTACACCAAGGTTTCCCGGAGAGAAAGTTGAAAACTTGAGCAATGGCAGATGATCTCTGCCGCTAATGTAACCTTAATGTTTACGGGGAAACGCTGGCGGCGAACGCTATGCACGAAGGCGAGCTTTCTGGTAGAAATGCGCCTCTTGCGTGGACTGAACTTCTGCTATTCTTTCGCACTTTTTATTATTTCATTCTGAGAAGATTGAACATAAAAGGCATGCGCTGCCGGTGTTTTGTTTAAGTACATTTGTTTTTGGACTGTCATTCTCAAAATTCGAGGAATAACGTTGTAAAGAAGGTAAGACAAGGTGTGAGCAACATTCGTGGTAAAAGAAGTATTTTAGTGGCGTAGAGAATGTTTCATCGCGACTATATGGACACTACAGGCGCATTCAAGGGGGTTATAAACAGAAATTGAAGTTTTTGTTATACCTCCTGGGGCGCAATACTGCTGTCGTCGTCGCCGTGAGGTTCCATAAAATTCAAGGGCGATAACACCGTCGCCACGTGCCCTACGATGTATATGCGACGGGGAAGCACGATGTATATGCGACGGGAAGTGACTTGGCAGCTGAGGTGGTGGCAGCGCAACATTCCGCTGATCGTTTTCCGTTACCTACGCAGGTTCCTGCGGATCCGGCGCAGTCGATCGCATAACCAGCGGAAGCGCTTTATCTACTGACTATACTTAAGGCGTGTGTGCCTTGCACGAAGATAGAAGAGGACTGGCTTTGTCATCAGAGCGCCACGTGCCGCCTGTGATGAACGCCACCTGTCCATCTCTCCAAGAACCATCAGCAACTGGAAGCTATATAAGCTGGGATCACCGCGGAATTCTTCACTTGGCAGCTGAGGTGGCGGCAACGCAACATTCCGCTGATCGTTTTCCGTTACCTACGCAGGTTCCTGCGGATCCGGCGCAGTCGACCGCTAACCAGCGGAAGCGCTTTATCTACTGACTATACTTAAGGCGTGTGTGCCTTGCACGAAGATAGAAGAGGACTGGCTTTGTCATCAGAGCGCCACGTGCCGCCTGTGATGAACGCCACCTGTCCATCTCTCCAGGAACCATCAGAAACTGGAAGCTATATAAGCTGGGATCACCGCGGAATTCTTCACTTGGCAGCTGAGGTGGCGGCAACGCAACATTCCGCTGATCGTTTTCCGTTACCTACGCAGGTTCCTGCGGATCCGGCGCAGTCGACCGCTAACCAGCGGAAGCGCTTTATCTACTGACTATACTTAAGGCGTGTGTGCCTTGCACGAAGATAGAAGAGGACTGGCTTTGTCATCAGAGCGCCACGTGCCGCCTGTGATGAACGCCACCTGTCCATCTCTCCAGGAACCATCAGCAACTGGAAGCTATATAAGCTGGGATCACCGCGGAATTCTTCACTTGGCAGCTGAGGTGGCGGCAACGCAACATTCCGCTGATCGTTTTCCGTTACCTACGCAGGTTCCTGCGGATCCGGCGCAGTCGACCGCTAACCATCGGAAGCGCTTTATCTACTAACTATACTTAAGGCGTGTGTGCCTTGCACGAAGATAGAAGAGGACTGGCTTTGTCATCAGAGCGCCACGTGCCGCCTGTGATGAACGCCACCTGTCCATCTCTCCAGGAACCATCAGAAACTGGAAGCTATATAAGCTGGGATCACCGCGGAATTCTTCACTTGGCAGCTGAGGTGGCGGCAACGCAACATTCCGCTGATCGTTTTCCGTTACCTACGCAGGTTCCTGCGGATCCGGCGCAGTCGACCGCTAACCAGCGGAAGCGCTTTATCTACTGACTATACTTAAGGCGTGTGTGCCTTGCACGAAGATAGAAGAGGACTGGCTTTGTCATCAGAGCGCCACGTGCCGCCTGTGATGAACGCCACCTGTCCATCTCTCCAGGAACCATCAGCAACTGGAAGCTATATAAGCTGGGATCACCGCGGAATTCTTCACTTGGCAGCTGAGGTGGCGGCAACGCAACATTCCGCTGATCGTTTTCCGTTACCTACGCAGGTTCCTGCGGATCCGGCGCAGTCTAACGCTAACCAGCGGAAGCGCTTTATCTACTGACTATACTTAAGGCGTGTGTGCCTTGCACGAAGATTAGAAGAGGACTGGCTTTGTCATCAGAGCGCCACGTGCCGCCTGTGATGAACGCCACCTGTCCATCTCTCCAGGAACCATCAGCAACTGGAAGCTATATAAGCTGGGATCACCGCGGAATTCTTCACTTGGCAGCTGAGGTGGCGGCAACGCAACATTCCGCTGATCGTTTTCCGTTACCTACGCAGGTTCCTGCGGATCCGGCGCAGTCTACCGCTAACCAGCGGAAGCGCTTTATCTACTCACTATACTTAAGGCGTGTGTGCCTTGCACGAAGATAGAAGAGGACTGGCTTTGTCATCAGAGCGCCACGTGCCGCCTGTGATGAACGCCACCTGTCCATCTCTCCAAGGAACCATCAGCAACTGGAAGCTATATAAGCTGGGATCACCGCGGAATTCTTCACTTGGCAGCTGAGGTGGCGGCAACGCAACATTCCGCTGATCGTTTTCCGTTACCTACGCAGGTTCCTGCGGATCCGGCGCAGTCTACCGCTAACCAGCGGAAGCGCTTTATCTACTGACTATACTTAAGGCGTGTGTGCCTTGCACGAAGATAGAAGAGGACTGGCTTTGTCATCAAGGCGCCACGTGCCGCCTGTGACGAACGCCACCTGTCCATCTCTCCAGGAACCATCAGCAACTGGAAGCTATATAAGCTGGGATCACCGCGGAATTCTTCACTTGGCAGCTGAGGTGGCGGCAACGCAACATTCCGCTGATCGTTTTCCGTTACCTACGCAGGTTCCTGCGGATCCGGCGCAGTCTACCGCTAACCAGCGGAAGCGCTTTATCTACTGACTATACTTAAGGCGTGTGTGCCTTGCACGAAGATAGAAGAGGACTGGCTTTGTCATCAAGGCGCCACGTGCCGCCTGTGACGAACGCCACCTGTCCATCTCTCCAGGAACCATCAGCAACTGGAAGCTATATAAGCTGGGATCACCGCGGAATTCTTCACTTGGCAGCTGAGGTGGCGGCAACGCAACATTCCGCTGATCGTTTTCCGTTACCTACGCAGGTTCCTGCGGATCCGGCGCAGTCTACCGCTAACCAGCGGAAGCGCTTTATCTACTGACTATACTTAAGGCGTGTGTGCCTTGCACGAAGATAGAAGAGGACTGGCTTTGTCATCAAGGCGCCACGTGCCGCCTGTGACGAACGCCACCTGTCCATCTCTCCAGGAACCATCAGCAACTGGAAGCTATATAAGCTGGGATCACCGCGGAATTCTTCACTTGGCAGCTGAGGTGGCGGCAACGCAACATTCCGCTGATCGTTTTCCGTTACCTACGCAGGTTCCTGCGGATCCGGCGCAGTCTACCGCTAACCAGCGGAAGCGCTTTATCTACTCACTATACTTAAGGCGTGTGTGCCTTGCACGAAGATAGAAGAGGACTGGCTTTGTCATCAAGGCGCCACGTGCCGCCTGTGACGAACGCCACCTGTCCATCTCTCCAGGAACCATCAGCAACTGGAAGCTATATAAGCTGGGATCACCGCGGAATTCTTCACTTGGCAGCTGAGGTGGCGGCAACGCAACATTCCGCTGATCGTTTTCCGTTACCTACGCAGGTTCCTGCGGATCCGGCGCAGTCTACCGCTAACCAGCGGAAGCGCTTTATCTACTGACTATACTTAAGGCGTGTGTGCCTTGCACGAAGATAGAAGAGGACTGGCTTTGTCATCAAGGCGCCACGTGCCGCCTGTGACGAACGCCACCTGTCCATCTCTCCAGGAACCATCAGCAACTGGAAGCTATATAAGCTGGGATCACCGCGGAATTCTTCACTTGGCAGCTGAGGTGGCGGCAACGCAACATTCCGCTGATCGTTTTCCGTTACCTACGCAGGTTCCTGCGGATCCGGCGCAGTCTACCGCTAACCAGCGGAAGCGCTTTATCTACTGACTATACTTAAGGCGTGTGTGCCTTGCACGAAGATAGAAGAGGACTGGCTTTGTCATCAGAGCGCCACGTGCCGCCTGTGACTGAACGCCACCTGTCCATCTCTCCAGGAACCATCAGCAACTGGAAGCTATATAAGCTGGGATCACCGCGGAATTCTTCACTTGGCAGCTGAGGTGGCGGCAACGCAACATTCCGCTGATCGTTTTCCGTTACCTACGCAGGTTCCTGCGGATCCGGCGCAGTCTACCGCTAACCAGCGGAAGCGCTTTATCTACTCACTATACTTAAGGCGTGTGTGCCTTGCACGAAGATAGAAGAGGACTGGCTTTGTCATCAAGGCGCCACGTGCCGCCTGTGACGAACGCCACCTGTCCATCTCTCCAGGAACCATCAGCAACTGGAAGCTATATAAGCTGGGATCACCGCGGAATTCTTCACTTGGCAGCTGAGGTGGCGGCAACGCAACATTCCGCTGATCGTTTTCCGTTACCTACGCAGGTTCCTGCGGATCCGGCGCAGTCTACCGCTAACCAGCGGAAGCGCTTTATCTACTGACTATACTTAAGGCGTGTGTGCCTTGCACGAAGATAGAAGAGGACTGGCTTTGTCATCAAAGCGCCACGTGCCGCCTGTGACGAACGCCACCTGTCCATCTCTCCAGGAACCATCAGCAACTGGAAGCTATATAAGCTGGGATCACCGCGGAATTCTTCACTTGGCAGCTGAGGTGGCGGCAACGCAACATTCCGCTGATCGTTTTCCGTTACCTACGCAGGTTCCTGCGGATCCGGCGCAGTCTACCGCTAACCAGCGGAAGCGCTTTATCTACTGACTATACTTAAGGCGTGTGTGCCTTGCACGAAGATAGAAGAGGACTGGCTTTGTCATCAAGGCGCCACGTGCCGCCTGTGACGAACGCCACCTGTCCATCTCTCCAGGAACCATCAGCAACTGGAAGCTATATAAGCTGGGATCACCGCGGAATTCTTCACTTGGCAGCTGAGGTGGCGGCAACGCAACATTCCGCTGATCGTTTTCCGTTACCTACGCAGGTTCCTGCGGATCCGGCGCAGTCTACCGCTAACCAGCGGAAGCGCTTTATCTACTGACTATACTTAAGGCGTGTGTGCCTTGCACGAAGATAGAAGAGGACTGGCTTTGTCATCAGAGCGCCACGTGCCGCCTGTGATGAACGCCACCTGTCCATCTCTCCAGGAACCATCAGCAACTGGAAGCTATATAAGCTGGGATCACCGCGGAATTCTTCACTTGGCAGCTGAGGTGGCGGCAACGCAACATTCCGCTGATCGTTTTCCGTTACCTACGCAGGTTCCTGCGGATCCGGCGCAGTCTACCGCTAACCAGCGGAAGCGCTTTATCTACTGACTATACTTAAGGCGTGTGTGCCTTGCACGAAGATAGAAGAGGACTGGCTTTGTCATCAAAGCGCCACGTGCCGCCTGTGACGAACGCCACCTGTCCATCTCTCCAGGAACCATCAGCAACTGGAAGCTATATAAGCTGGGATCACCGCGGAATTCTTCACTTGGCAGCTGAGGTGGCGGCAACGCAACATTCCGCTGATCGTTTTCCGTTACCTACGCAGGTTCCTGCGGATCCGGCGCAGTCTACCGCTAACCAGCGGAAGCGCTTTATCTACTGACTATACTTAAGGCGTGTGTGCCTTGCACGAAGATAGAAGAGGACTGGCTTTGTCATCAAAGCGCCACGTGCCGCCTGTGACGAACGCCACCTGTCCATCTCTCCAGGAACCATCAGCAACTGGAAGCTATATAAGCTGGGATCACCGCGGAATTCTTCACTTGGCAGCTGAGGTGGCGGCAACGCAACATTCCGCTGATCGTTTTCCGTTACCTACGCAGGTTCCTGCGGATCCGGCGCAGTCTACCGCTAACCAGCGGAAGCGCTTTATCTACTGACTATACTTAAGGCGTGTGTGCCTTGCACGAAGATAGAAGAGGACTGGCTTTGTCATCAAGGCGCCACGTGCCGCCTGTGACGAACGCCACCTGTCCATCTCTCCAGGAACCATCAGCAACTGGAAGCTATATAAGCTGGGATCACCGCGGAATTCTTCACTTGGCAGCTGAGGTGGCGGCAACGCAACATTCCGCTGATCGTTTCCCGTTACCTACGCAGGTTCCTGCGGATCCGGCGCAGTCTACCGCTAACCAGCGGAAGCGCTTTATCTACTGACTATACTTAAGGCGTGTGTGCCTTGCACGAAGATAGAAGAGGACTGGCTTTGTCATCAAAGCGCCACGTGCCGCCTGTGACGAACGCCACCTGTCCATCTCTCCAGGAACCATCAGCAACTGGAAGCTATATAAGCTGGGATCACCGCGGAATTCTTCACTTGGCAGCTGAGGTGGCGGCAACGCAACATTCCGCTGATCGTTTTCCGTTACCTACGCAGGTTCCTGCGGATCCGGCGCAGTCTACCGCTAACCAGCGGAAGCGCTTTATCTACTGACTATACTTAAGGCGTGTGTGCCTTGCACGAAGATAGAAGAGGACTGGCTTTGTCATCAAGGCGCCACGTGCCGCCTGTGACGAACGCCACCTGTCCATCTCTCCAGGAACCATCAGCAACTGGAAGCTATATAAGCTGGGATCACCGCGGAATTCTTCACTTGGCAGCTGAGGTGGCGGCAACGCAACATTCCGCTGATCGTTTTCCGTTACCTACGCAGGTTCCTGCGGATCCGGCGCAGTCTACCGCTAACCAGCGGAAGCGCTTTATCTACTGACTATACTTAAGGCGTGTGTGCCTTGCACGAAGATAGAAGAGGACTGGCTTTGTCATCAGAGCGCCACGTGCCGCCTGTGACTGAACGCCACCTGTCCATCTCTCCAGAACCTATCAGCAACTGGAAGCTATATAAGCTGGGATCACCGCGGAATTCTTCACTTGGCAGCTGAGGTGGCGGCAACGCAACATTCCGCTGATCGTTTCCGTTACCTACGCAGGTTCCTGCGGATCCGGCGCAGTCGACCGCTAACCAGCGGAAGCGCTTTATCTACTGACTATACTTAAGGCGTGTGTGCCTTGCACGAAGATAGAAGAGGACTGGCTTGGTCATCAGAGCGCCACGTGCCGCCTGTGACGAACGCCACCTGTCCATCTCTCCAGGAACCATCAGAAACTGGAAGCTATATAAGCTGGGATCACCGCGGAATTCTTCACTTGGCAGCTGAGGTGGCGGCAACGCAACATTCCGCTGATCGTTTTCCGTTACCTACGCAGGTTCCTGCGGATCCGGCGCAGTCGACCGCTAACCAGCGGAAGCGCTTTATCTACTGACTATACTTAAGGCGTGTGTGCCTTGCACGAAGATAGAAGAGGACTGGCTTTGTCATCAGAGCGCCACGTGCCGCTAAAGCCCCTTGATGTTAGAAAGTAGCGACACTCTCCCCCCCGCGCGCGCTTTCCTCCTCAATTCTCCTCGGATTTCTCCCCCTCACCGGGCCGGCGCGGCGCTGAACCCTCCAGTGGCTCGCTGCAGCCGCATTAGAATCAATGCGCGCGCTTGTTTATTCGGCCCTTTCAAGCGTTGTATGGGAATTTATCCCTTGTGAAACTGTCATGACGAAAGTACGTTTCCGATAGAACGTCGTGACATTTTTTTTGAGGACGCTTCGATAAATAGAAGCGGAAGCGCTCCGAAAAAATGGGTACCAAGCAGTGGCTGAGCTGTTTACCTCTACGTCGCCACTTGGATAGTCCGTAACGCGGAGGTGTATTGGGTGCATACAATATAAGCAGCGTAGAGTATAAACTAGAATTTGGTTCACAATATTCGCTCTTAAAATGCTCAGAGAAGGTAACCAAGAAGAAATGTGATAGTTTACTTAAAGTGAATTCGCCAAAATGAGTGGGGCAAAAGCCTTTGTACCAATGCCACTGTGCAAAATACGTGCTGTGTTTGCGAAACAGCCAACATAGAACTTTACTCACGCGCCTGTATTCCGTCACTATGAAACGACGAGAAATTACATTCCATCACCTCTGGGAGTAACCTAAGTCTCTCTCTCAAAAAAAAAAAAAAAAAACAAAAGGCTGATTGCTTACACGGAAACTGCTAAGACTGGCACTTGATAATTAACTTACAGACTTCAAGATGGCAAGTTAATCAGAATTGAGGGAGATTATCAGAAGCGCGTGGCTTGTACTTAATGAGCATGCGCGAATAATACATAATACCACTTATCTACATATATATTGCGGTTCATGCCTTCGCAACATAAAGTACGTAAAGAAAAAGAAATGCTCGCAGTATTGAAACTTTGCAAAGATACAATAAGCACGCAATAAGAGTAAAATAGTTCCTTGGCTTCACAAGTATCAGGCGCAAGGATCACACGCACACACACACACACGCGCGCGCGCACACACATACACGCACACACGCACGCACATACACAAACACGCACACACACACGCACAAAACTACAAAATATGAGTTACAGGCATTAACTCACAGATTACATACATTTGAAAACTAACGCACGCGCGAAAACACAAAAAGCTTTGTCACGGGTCGAAGAGTCAACAAAAATTTGAGCCGACTCACTTTAAGAAAAAAACTATATGCACAGTTATCGGTGCTCTGTATTGAACTGAACGAAGAGTCCGGCTATGCGAAGAGCATTAAAATCTTCATGCAACTTCATCCGCAAATATGAGGAAAGCTGCAACATTCGCCTCGCAAAGAACGGCGTGCTTAGAAGGGGCGAAATCCCTTCTCCAGATGTTATGGAGCCACTGCTTCCGACGCACGACATTCCGTTCACCTCGGGGGATATAAAATAAGGCTTGCCCTTTCTCTGGCCTGCTGCTGCATTGAAACGCGCAGCAGCAAGGCATTTTCACTGAAAACGAAGCTCAGATTCCTACGAAAGGATGGAAAAACTTGGGAAACACACGTTCGGAGCGGCAGGGCGACCACTACTTGGACTGCTCATGGCGAGCGGGAGAAACCAAAGGCGCGCGAAAGCAAGTTCCGCGCAGTTTTCGTGACGTCAGGGTCACCTGACCGGGTAGTCTCGCGCGCCGCAGCCATTCAGCGTGGCGGATGCGCTGCCTCCGCGAAAGAGGGGGAGAAAAGGAGGAGGTTGACCGCGCCGGCGAGGGTGTGGCGGCGTAGATCAAAGCGTGTCGCTACTTTCTAACATCAAGGGGCTTTACGTGCCGCCTGTGACGAACGCCACCTGTCCATCTCTCCAGGAACCATCAGAAACTGGAAGCTATATAAGCTGGGATCACCACGGAATTCTTCACTTGGCAGCTGAGGTGGCGGCAACGCAACATTCCGCTGATCGTTTTCCGTTACCTACGCAGGTTCCTGCGGATCCGGCGCAGTCGACGGCTAACCAGCGGAAGCGCTTTATCTACTGACTATACTTAAGGCGTGTGTGCCTTGCACGAAGATAGAAGAGGACTGGCTTTGTCATCAGAGCGCCACGTGCCGCCTGTGACGAACGCCACCTGTCCATCTCTCCAGGAACCATCAGAAACTGGAAGCTATATAAGCTGGGATCACCGCGGAATTCTTCACTTGGCAGCTGAGGTGGCGGCAACGCAACATTCCGCTGATCGTTTTCCGTTACCTACGCAGGTTCCTGCGGATCCGGCGCAGTCGACCGCTAACCAGCGGAAGCGCTTTATCTACTGACTATACTTAAGGCGTGTGTGCCTTGCACGAAGATAGAAGAGGACTGGCTTTGTCATCAGAGCGCCACGTGCCGCCTGTGACGAACGCCACCTGTCCATCTCTCCAGGAACCATCAGAAACTGGAAGCTATATAAGCTGGGATCACCACGGAATTCTTCACTTGGCAGCTGAGGTGGCGGCAACGCAACATTCCGCTGATCGTTTTCCGTTACCTACGCAGGTTCCTGCGGATCCGGCGCAGTCGACCGCTAACCAGCGGAAGCGCTTTATCTACTGACTATACTTAAGGCGTGTGTGCCTTGCACGAAGATAGAAGAGGACTGGCTTTGTCATCAGAGCGCCACGTGCCGCCTGTGATGAACGCCACCTGTCCATCTCTCCAAGAACCATCAGCAACTGGAAGCTATATAAGCTGGGATCACCGCGGAATTCTTCACTTGGCAGCTGAGGTGGCGGCAACGCAACATTCCGCTGATCGTTTTCCGTTACCTACGCAGGTTCCTGCGGATCCGGCGCAGTCGACCGCTAACCAGCGGAAGCGCTTTATCTACTGACTATACTTAAGGCGTGTGTGCCTTGCACGAAGATAGAAGAGGACTGGCTTTGTCATCAGAGCGCCACGTGCCGCCTGTGACGAACGCCACCTGTCCATCTCTCCAGGAACCATCAGAAACTGGAAGCTATATAAGCTGGGATCACCGCGGAATTCTTCACTTGGCAGCTGAGGTGGCGGCAACGCAACATTCCGCTGATCGTTTTCCGTTACCTACGCAGGTTCCTGCGGATCCGGCGCAGTCGACCGCTAACCAGCGGAAGCGCTTTATCTACTGACTATACTTAAGGCGTGTGTGCCTTGCACGAAGATAGAAGAGGACTGGCTTTGTCATCAGAGCGCCACGTGCCGCCTGTGATGAACGCCACCTGTCCATCTCTCCAAGAACCATCAGCAACTGGAAGCTATATAAGCTGGGATCACCGCGGAATTCTTCACTTGGCAGCTGAGGTGGCGGCAACGCAACATTCCGCTGATCGTTTTCCGTTACCTACGCAGGTTCCTGCGGATCCGGCGCAGTCGACCGCTAACCAGTGGAAGCGCTTTATCTACTGACTATACTTAAGGCGTGTGTGCCTTGCACGAAGATAGAAGAGGACTGGCTTTGTCATCAGAGCGCCACGTGCCGCCTGTGACGAACGCCACCTGTCCATCTCTCCAGGAACCATCAGAAACTGGAAGCTATATAAGCTGGGATCACCGCGGAATTCTTCACTTGGCAGCTGAGGTGGCGGCAACGCAACATTCCGCTGATCGTTTTCCGTTACCTACGCAGGTTCCTGCGGATCCGGCGCAGTCGACCGCTAACCAGCGGAAGCGCTTTATCTACTGACTATACTTAAGGCGTGTGTGCCTTGCACGAAGATAGAAGAGGACTGGCTTTGTCATCAGAGCGCCACGTGCCGCCTGTGACGAACGCCACCTGTCCATCTCTCCAGGAACCATCAGAAACTGGAAGCTATATAAGCTGGGATCACCGCGGAATTCTTCACTTGGCAGCTGAGGTGGCGGCAACGCAACATTCCGCTGATCGTTTCCCGTTACCTACGCAGGTTCCTGCGGATCCGGCGCAGTCGACCGCTAACCAGCGGAAGCGCTTTATCTACTGACTATACTTAAGGCGTGTGTGCCTTGCACGAAGATAGAAGAGGACTGGCTTTGTCATCAGAGCGCCACGTGCCGCCTGTGACGAACGCCACCTGTCCATCTCTCCAGGAACCATCAGAAACTGGAAGCTATATAAGCTGGGATCACCACGGAATTCTTCACTTGGCAGCTGAGGTGGCGGCAACGCAACATTCCGCTGATCGTTTTCCGTTACCTACGCAGGTTCCTGCGGATCCGGCGCAGTCGACCGCTACCCAGCGGAAGCGCTTTATCTACTGACTATACTTAAGGCGTGTGTGCCTTGCACGAAGATAGAAGAGGACTGGCTTTGTCATCAGAGTGCCACGTGCCGCCTGTGACGAACGCCACCTGTCCATCTCTCCAGGAACCATCAGAAACTGGAAGCTATATAAGCTGGGATCACCGCGGAATTCTTCACTTGGCAGCTGAGGTGGCGGCAACGCAACATTCCGCTGATCGTTTTCCGTTGCCTACGCAGGTTCCTGCGGATCCGGCGCAGTCGACCGCTAACCAGCGGAAGCGCTTTATCTACTGACTATACTTAAGGCGTGTGTGCCTTGCACGAAGATAGAAGAGGACTGGCTTTGTCATCAGAGTGCCACGTGCCGCCTGTGACGAACGCCACCTGTCCATCTCTCCAGGAACCATCAGAAACTGGAAGCTATATAAGCTGGGATCACCACGGAATTCTTCACTTGGCAGCTGAGGTGGCGGCAACGCAACATTCCGCTGATCGTTTTCCGTTACCTACGCAGGTTCCTGCGGATGCGGCGCAGTCGACCGCTAACCAGCGGAAGCGCTTTATCTACTGACTATACTTAAGGCGTGTGTGCCTTGCACGAAGATAGAAGAGGACTGGCTTTGTCATCAGAGTGCCACGTGCCGCCTGTGACGAACGCCACCTGTCCATCTCTCCAGGAACCATCAGAAACTGGAAGCTATATAAGCTGGGATCACCGCGGAATTCTTCACTTGGCAGCTGAGGTGGCGGCAACGCAACATTCCGCTGATCGTTTTCCGTTGCCTACGCAGGTTCCTGCGGATCCGGCGCAGTCGACCGCTAACCAGCGGAAGCGCTTTATCTACTGACTATACTTAAGGCGTGTGTGCCTTGCACGAAGATAGAAGAGGACTGGCTTTGTCATCAGAGCGCCACGTGCCACCTGTGACGAACGCCACCTGTCCATCTTTCCAGGAACCATCAGCAACTGGAAGCTATATAAGCTGGGATCACCACGGAATTCTTCACTTGGCAGCTGAGGTGGCGGCAACGCAACATTCCGCTGATCGTTTTCCGTTACCTACGCAGGTTGGTCGCATTTGCGTCACTGCATAGTAATTTATTTCATATTTTCCTGCCGCCCCCACTGCTGCCATTTCAAGATGCCAACTTGTGCTGAGCTAACTAGAGATTTGGATGCATTGCGAAAGAAAGTTGGAGAGTTGCGTAACAGCGTCGCCCTATTTAACGAATTTTTTGCAAAAATGAAGACTAAACAGGGGGAGGGGGGGGGAGCTCTAGTGGTAGAAAATAAGGAACTCTCGTGAACGAACGAGCAGCTAACAAAACAGGTTGCTGAATTGCAACCATACTCGCGCATGAACAATGTGGAAATCAAGGGTGTGCCGGAAACAAAGGGCCAGAGCTGTGAAGCAATTCTACAACAGATCGCAGAAAAAATTGGTTGTCCCGTGAGTCCTGCAGAGATTGATGTTGTGCACAGGGTCCCTACTAAAGGTGGCCCAAATATTATTGCGCGTTTCTGTTCTCGACAGAAGAAGGCTGAATTTGCTACAAAGGCTAGGAAGGCGCGTCTGTCAACCAGGTCTATTGGCATAACGAATCAGGATAAGCCCATATTCGTGAACGATCACCTGACTCCGAAGAACAAGCGGCTGTTTGCTCAAGCACTGGCTCTTAAGAAAGAAAAGCAGTGGCAGTTCCTTTGGGTCGACAATTGCCGTATCAAAGCAAGAAAGTCTACAGACAGTCGAGTCTACCGCATCGCTGGAGTCGATGATCTGGCCATTTTTACGTAAAAGCACTATCGCATGCCTTGCTGATTGTGAATAAGCATGGCGTCACACACTGTTAACGAGCTGAAGCAACTTCTTAGTTGTTCGTCCAATCTTCGCATTTCCATCATACATTTTAACGTCCGAAGCTTACCAAAAATTTTGATGATATGGTTAATTTTCTTACTTTAACCAATCACCACTTCTCACTCATATGTCTATCAGAAACATGGCTATCTGCAGCTGATGATAACCTATTTTCCATACCGGGCTATCAAACAGAATTTTCTCATCGTCTGGCAGACTACCACGGTGGATCGGCTATATTTATTTCTAACACATTATCATATAAACGGCGTGGTGATATCACATTTTCCATGGCTAAATGCGAATCAGTTTGGCTTGAAATTGAAGATGACTTTCTTCCATCTAACAAAAGAACTATCATTGGTTCAATTTACCGTTCCCCATCATCATCTTACGATGACTTTTGTGGTGAACTTGACAATATACTCGACTCGTTTGTTACGAAAAATTATAATTTAATTATTGTAGGGGACATTAACATTAACATCATAAATATCAATGATAGTTCCTGTGTAAAGTACGCTAAGTGCTTCATTGGACATGGTTTGGATTTGCTACTGGATTCTCCGACGCGGTGTGCTCCTTCCGGTCGAAATACGCTTATTGACCACATACTCAGTAACGTCATGTCTGATCGAAAACCTGGTGTGGTGAATTTTAACCTGACGGACCATTATCCGGTTTTTCTCTTATTGAATACTCAAAATAAATGTAAAAATAAAATGGTTAATAAGTGTTCTTTTGATTCTGTGAAATTTGTGGATATGGTATCCCGCTCTGACTGGGGGCTGTTATCTGAAGAGTCATGTGTTACCAAAGCAATCATTAATTTGACTGAGAAACTAACATATATCATAAACTCATGTACGTCTGTATCCTCCATATCTCGTTGGTATTCTACCCCCAGAAACCCGTGGATCACTAGAGGCCTACTGCGCAGTATAAATAAAAAAGATAATCTTTACAAAAAAGTAAAACTCCAGCCATTTAACCTCGCCCTAAGGGCCCGTTTTAAATTGTATTCACAAACTCTCACCGTCTTACTGAAACAGGCTAAAAGAACCTACTGCCAAAATAAAGTGCTCGAAAATGGGAATGACTGCAGAAATAATTGGAACGTAATAAAAGAATTTTTAAATCTAAATCAACAGGAGGCGCTTGTAACAGAATTTACGGACGGCACGAGCACTATAACTAATCCAATAGCTGTCGCCAATTCTTTTAATGAATCATTTTTCAAGAGCCCTCCATCTGTTGTCACTAACTTGCCCAGGTTGTCTCGCTCGCCTCACTCTTTTTTCCTAAAACCCACTTCACCAGATGAAGTTCTTCGCACTATAATAAGTCTGAAGACCACAGGCTGTGGCCTAGATTCGATTTATCCATCTAAAATGAAACTTGTTGCTCGCGAGTTATCTTTTGTTCTTTCTGATATAATTAACACTGCATTTCGTACCGGCGTTTTTCCAACGAGTCTCAAACAAGGAAAAGTAACACCTGTATTTAAAAAGGGAGATCAACATGTTTTTTCTAATTATCACCCTATTACCGTCCTCCCATTTTTCAGCAAGGTAATTGAGAAGCTCATTGTTAATCGCCTAACAAACTACCTAACAAAATTTAGCCTTTTGACACCTAAGCAGTTTGGTTTTCGGGCTAACTTCTCAACCGAATTAGCGTTGATAAAACTAACTGACCGCATAAAGCAGTTTATCGATAATGGGCTATGGGCAGGAGGGGTATTTGTTAATTTAACTAAAGCTTTCGACGCTATTAACCATCCCATTTTGTATGCTAAACTTGAATCCCTCGGAATTTGTGGCCCTGCTTTAGCCCTTTTGAAAAGCTACCTTACTAACAGAAACCAGGTTGTTAGTTACGGAAGTGTTTTATCATCTCCAATAACAACTAACCAGGGCGTTCCACAAGGATCAATTCTGGGTCCTCTATTATTCCTTATCTACATCAATGACTTACCATCATCACTTAATTCTTCTGACTGCATCCTCTATGCTGATGATACAACCATATTCATTAGTGATAAAGACATTAACAGTCTACTAAGAAAGTTAAACGCCGATGTCACGAATCTTGTTTCTTGGTGTAAGGATAACTTGCTAAATGTAAACCCTGTTAAAACAAAGTTCATGTTATTTCACTCGTCCCAAAAAACGCTTACAATAACCCCTGAGCTATGCATCGACAACTGCGTTATTCCTCCCTCTAATTGTATTACTTTTCTAGGTGTTACATTAGACTCTCAACTTAAATACAACATTCACATTAATGTTCTCATTTAGAAGATTGCTTTTGGCATCCGCGTGCTCATTCGAACAAGATATTTTTTTCAGCAACATATTCTAAAATCGCTTTACTATGCTTTCATTAACAGTCACCTTACTTACTGTATTTCATCATGGGGCAACACATACCCCACACACCTGACATCCTTCAATCACCTTCAGAACCGGGCAGTCCGATTAATTGCCCATAGTTCATTCACCGCATCAGCACCACCCATTTTTCGCACTCTTGAAATTCTACCATTAACCTGCACATTTCAACTCAAACTAGGTCTTTTATTGTTTAGAAGTAGAAACTGTGACATTCCTACCGAGCTACTTCCCCCAACGCTACTTTACAATACAAATAACACACGGTTTTCTGAAAATAATAAACTCTTGCTTCCAAAAGTAAACACTAACTACGGTAAAATGACAGCCTTCTTTTCTGCAATTTCGTTTTGGAATTCTCTGCCGTCAAATATTAAATCAAGCCCTTCGCTACACTGTTTACGTCGGCTTCTAAAACAGTTTTTACTAACATACGTTAACTAATACATATATGTGTATACCTGTGTGAGTATGTATATATATGTATACATATGTATATGTATGTGTGTATATATGCGCATACATTATGGTTTATCAACTTTTTATTGTTTTTCTCGGTTTGTGTTCCTGTATCTGGCAATTGGCTGTATATACTGGAATATTATTAGCAATTGGCTGTATATACATTAAGTATGTTGCTGTGTTGGATTGCGCACGGTTGATGTTATGTAATCATTATATTCCTATTCAATTATTCCTATGTTTGAAATTACATATGTATTTCAAAGTAGAATTGTTGTTGCTCTTTTCTGTGTAATCTTCAACTACCGGATGATTGATTAATTACTTCTATTTTGTTTATTTGCATTTTTCCATAATCGCAAGCCTTAGGTGATGTGATATTTTTTATTCATTTACTTGGGTTATATTGATTTGTATTTTCCCGCTATTTTTGCTTTAGGTGCTAATCGTATGCTCTACATTTTTATGCATGTACTAACAGGAGGTCCCCCTGACAGTTTTTACTTTGGGACCTCCTTCTGTATTACTATTACTTTGTAACTGTATTAATGTATAATAATAAAATGATTCATTGATTGATTGATTGATTGATTGATTGATTGATTGATTGATTGATTGATTGATCGAAAGCGTGCGAGGGGAGCCGACGATAGCGGCACAATCTCGGCCGCGCGAAAGGGAGGAAAGCGGGCAGGAAGCACGCCGTCTGCCGTCACGCGCGAGGCACCCAACTTTGATTGGAATGGGGGGAAGGGAGGGAGGGGGGCGGTGCTCTACTCCGGATGCAACTGCGTATGTGGCGGCTGCGCGCGATCGCGCGGCCGTATCTGGAGAGCGATCTCCGTTGGGGGCAGAGTCTAGGTGCGTCGGCGGCTCGTAGCTTTGTGCCATGCTATGTGCTCTCTACGCTCAGTTTGGGTTGAAGTGACAGACCACACGAAGTCCTCTTCGCTCGCTGCTGCGGCCACGTTTCCTCGCGCATGCGTTTTGACAGCGCGAGTGTCCGCAGTCATCGAGTGTGATGTGATAATGTTTGCTCTGCGCGCTGACATGCTGCTTGTTAATTTATTTAGCAAACTAATGTTTACAAGTTCATACGGCCGATCAAAGGGCTCTCCTTACTTCGTATGGTTCTCTGCTAATTTGCTATCACAATCAATGCTTCGCCTTTAGGGCAAAACTGCGACATATTTTTTCGCTCACAGGACTCCAAGCCGGACGCCGACAACGGATTTTCTGCGACACGCGGCCCTTAACACCCACCAATTAAAATATCAAGTAATAAATTAAGCAAGTGTGTGTGTGTGTGTGTGTGTGTGTGTGTGTGTGTGTGTGTGTGTGTGTGTGTGTGTGTGTGTGTGTGTGTGTGTGTGTGTGTTACACGTTTGTAAAACATGAAGGGGAAAGCCTGCCCTCTGTGGAAGAAGACGACGACGTTCGACGAACGCGGGAGTAGTGACACGAGCGCAAGGAGCCGTATGGGAACGGTGGCATGATCAGCGGTATCGGCCGTAGAGGGATCAGCGAAGGCCGTGGAGGGATCCATCCATGTCATGTGTCCATGTAATTGCTATAGCAATAAAAAGAACGTTTTAACTGAGGGTCTGACCAGGCATTTTCTGAGCATGCTTTAGCACATCGCGCTCTGGACCTAGCTTGTAGACAGCTCGATAGACAGGTATTGGTAAGAATACATCAAGAATATCACAATACAAACGCTTGTAAGCGAAGCTTTATAGGCTCACAAATCTGGCGGTGGTATTGGTGGTGATAGTGTCGTGCTGAAAAGTGGGCCGATCCTGGCGATTGCGCAGAAACGGTCCAAGCTCAATGGCACTTACCCCTGTCGTCTCGGCCGATCCTGATGATTGTGTAGAAAGGGTCCAAGCTTAATAGCACATACCAGGGACACAAAAGAAAGAAAGAACGGAAAGAAGGAAGAGAGAGAGAAAGAAATAGAGAAAAAAAGTCACAGTTTCGCCCGAAAGCCGAAGCATCAATTGCGATAGCAAATTAGTAGAGAGCTATTCGGAGTAGGGATAGTAGTTTTATCGGCTGCATTAACTTGGACACATCCGCTTACTAACTGAATTAACAAGCGTGGTGTCAGCGCGCACAAGCAAACATGAATAGATCACACTGAATGACCGCAGTCAACGACTGCCACAACGCTGGCAGCAAGCGCAAGTTCGCGCGGTCTATCGCTTCAACGGAAACTGAGCGGTGAATGCACAGCGCATACAATGGTCAGAGCCGTGTGGAGATAAGAGACGGTGCGGGCGACCGCCGGGCAGAGAAGTTGTTGGCAGGGGAGAAGCTGCGCCCCCCCCCCCTCCCTCCCGCGCTGCCTTACCGCTTTGTTGCTTTCGCGTGGGAGATAGAGTAGCAAGTTCCCCTTACGCCTGATTGCAAGATACGCCTTTGGTGCCAGAGCACAGCGTTGCCCCGCCTCCCTCCCTCCCATACACCGACGGCCTTTCGCGCGACGGTCGCGTCTGCTTTCGGCCGTGCGTTCGCTCTCCGTGATAGCGAGCGCGTCCCCCCCCCCCCCCCCCGCGCGCGCTTTTGCTCACGCATACGGCGCGCGGCGACGATTTTATCGCCCTTGAAATCTATACGGAACCTCACGGCGACGGCGACGACGATGGCGACGCCGACGGCAGAAATTCGGTTTAAGTCTCCATGTAATTGCTATCGGAATAAAAGAAAGAAATCACGTGAGGCGCACACCCGCATTGGATATGCTACATGCGTGATCACGGATGACGTGACACGCGCGCGACCAATCAGGTTCGTTTGGTGTGTCGCGAGGAGGGTCATGGAAGGAAAGAGGGTTGGCGCGTGCTCCTCCGGGATTCCTCGCCTCAGATCAGTTCCGGCGAACATATGGGAAGGCTACGCGTGGTTCGTTCGGCAAAGGAGCAAGCTGCGTTTGATGAACGCCAGTGTGAACTCGCTCGGGAAAGGGCTCGTCGTCGACGTGGCGATTCTAGCGTGAGGGCTACCGTAGCCGAGTCTCGCCTTCAGCGAAGAGCCGACGATCCCGAGACAATGGCTTCCGAAGCCGAGGATCGCCGTTAGCGACGATCAGATAATCCCGAGGTGACGGCTTCCGAACGTTACCCTGACAAAGGTCAGATACACGCACGACAAACTTCGCTTACCCCCATTTTCTCGACAGGGGAAGGAAAGGCTGGTGCTTTTTTCGTAACATCAGACAAGTATTCATATGAAAATCTTGCCTTGAACAAGCGTACAGACATAAGCACTTCACTCAAATAAGAACTAAGCGGCCCAGCTTCCAAAGACAAGGACAATACATCAAAATCAGATTGATAATATTGTAGTGTTTGGATTACAGTTCTCAAGAAAACATCAGTTTAATCCCGCACAAAGAAGAATCTGTTCACCAACTGCTTGAAGAACAGGTGCGAGAGCCCTAAACTCCTATTTTTCACCTTGTGAAACAAATTGCACCGGCTCATTCGCTCCCACTAAGATTCCCATATAAAGGTCGCAAACACTCGGTGCATTTTTTGTACCGAAGTTCTGGCTATGGTCATCGCTTTCAAGACGGATAACATTATGGCAAATAAAAACATATTACAAACGGAAGCTCTTGCAAACACTGAAAAGTTATGGCTGCCCCATTTATCGGTAGTGCTTTTAACGGGTTTGTTTTCGTGAGACAAATATTCCTCAGCATTTCGGTAATAATTTAGCGGAACTCCGAGGTACTTTCCGGGGAAAGCTTCTCAATTCATATTACAGTACACTTCGGATGTGCTCTGCCAGTTGCCACGCCAGAATCCAATTCATTTCGGCCAACTGATCGCGCTACCTGTGGCTGTGCAGAAAGCCGTAGCTATTTTGACAACTTCCCCCACGCTTTTTTCATCAGTACGAAACACGGCTATGTCGTCCGCATACGCTAGAACCCTACTATCACTGCTCAAAAATGTGTAGCCTCGAATACGTGGTGTTGCAAACAAACGTAAACAAGAAGGTTCCAGGTAAATCGCAATAAGAGCAGACAAAGCGCATCCTTGTTTCACGCCCGACCGCACCATCGCAGCGTTCGGACGTGTCATCATGTGCTCCCTTGAAGGGGAGGTTTCAGTGGCCCGCCTGGGCCGCGGTATCAGGTATACTGAAAAGCCCGCTGAAGATTACCAGGTTTTTATGCCTCATCTACCCAAAGGTGCGTATCTTTTAAACACGTTTTTTTTTTCGTGGGGATGTAAAAGTCAGGCAGTATCGAGTGGAGTATGTCCGAGACAGCCTTGTGCGTCTCTTGCTGCTGCCGGAAGTGAATTACCTGTGGGAAGTGACGTTTAAGTATGAGAAAGGCAAGAAGGAGATATTAGCGACAGATGCGTTTAACGTTAAAGACCACCGATGCATGGTCATCGACCTGCGCGATCATGGTGTCAGACAGAAGCTATACTGGCTGCTTCATGGCGTACCGGACGATGGCGTGCGAGTGGCATTGGCGCCGTTCGGAAAAGTTACGGAAATCAGCAGATACAAGTGGGAGGTGAAGGGATGCATCGACAAAGGATCAACCACCCGCTCGGTGACGCTGAAATTAAAGGTGGGCGTTACAGTGGACGACCTGCCACACAAGATGCGTGTTGCTGAGGGCATAGCGCTCGTCTTCGTTCCTGGCAGAGCACCGCTCTGCCTCCGATACCGTGGCACTTGGCACATCCGACGAGAGTGCCGAGTTGCACGATGTGGAGTCTGTCGCCGCTTCGGCTACGATGACTGCCAGTGCATGCGCTCTTATGCCAGCGTTACAGGCCCACTACGAAGCGACGTTGTGTCAGAACACCTGATGGGCGCCGAAGAAGCTATAGCAGTGAATACAGCGACAGCGACTGTGCGAAGACTACTGCAACGCCCCCTGAAGCCACGGATGCTCCACGGTTGTGGCTTACTAAAGATATGCCTAGTGCGTGCCTGATTGCACGCATCACGTGGCCACGGAGATGGGCTCGTCCCAATGGTCGCGCGTTCGTCGTCGTCGTCCTCTTTCGCAGCTGGCTCCGATACCGCTGATCATGCCAGCGTTCCCATACTGCGCCTTGCGCTCGTGTCACTACTACCGCGTTCGTCGAACTTCGTCGTCTTCTTCCACAGAGTGCAGGCTTTCCCCTTCATGTTTTACAAACGTGTAACACACACACACACACACACACTTTCTTAATTTATTACTTGACATTTTAATTTGTGGGTGTTAAGGGCCGCGTGTCGCAGCAAATCCGTTGTCGGCGTCCGGCTTGGAGTCCTGTGAGCGAAAAAAGATGTCGCAGTTTTGCCCTAAAGGCGAAGCATCGATTGCGATAGCAAATTAGCAGAGAACCGTATGAAGTAAGGAGAGCCATTTGATCGGCCGTATGAACTTGTAAACATTAGTTTGCTAAATAAATTAACAAGCAGCATGTCAGCGCGCAGAGCAAACATTATCACATCACACTCGATGACTGCGAACACTCGCGCTGTCAAAACGCATGCGCGAGGAAACGTGGCCGCAGCAGCGAGCGAAGATGACTTCGTGTGGTCTATCACTTCAACCCAAACTGAGCGAAGAGAGCTCATAGCATGGCACAAAGCTACGAGCCGCCGACGCACCTAGACTCTGCCCCCAACGGAGATCGCTCTCCAGATACGGCCGCGCGATCGCGCGCAGCCGCCACATACGCAGTTGCATCCGGAGTAGAGCACCGCCCCCCCTCCCTCCCTTCCCCCGATTCCAATCAAAGTTGGGTGCCTCGCGCGTGACGGAAGACGGCGTGCTTCCTGCCCGCTTTCCTCCCTTTCGCGCGGCCGAGATTGTGCCGCGATCGTCGGCTCCCCTCGCACGCTTTCGGTCGCATATACATCGTAGGGCACGTGGCGACGGTGTTATCGCCCTTGAATTTTACGGAACCTCACGGCGACGACGATGGCAGTATTGCGCCCCAGGAGGTATAACAAAAACATCAATTTCTGTTTATAACCCCGTCGAATGCGCCTGTAGTTTCCATATAGTCGCAATCAAACATTCTATACGCCACTAAAATACTTCTTTTACCACGAAAGTTGCTCACACGTTGTCTTACGTTCTTTACAAAGTTATTCCTCGAATTTTGAGAATGACAGTCCAAAAACAAATGTCCCTTAAACAAAACACCGAAAGCGCATGCCTTTTATGTTCAATCTTCTGAGAATTAATAATAAAAGTACGGAACAATAACAGAAGATCAGTCCACGCAAGAGGCCGCATTTCTACCAGAAAGCTCGCCTTCGTGCATATGGTTCGCCGCCAGCTGTTTCCCCGTAAACATTAAGGTTACATTAGCGGCAGAGATCATCTGCCATTGCTCAAGTTTTCAACTTTCTCTCCGCGAAACCTTGGGGTACAGCAGTCCATTCTATGCTTCAGCTCTACATTGTGCGGCTTCTGGGGCTCCTGTGTTACAGTCTACCAGTCCTGTCAGAAACATGTAAGAACAACATTCGCGCTCTGGATAGCATACAAGGTGAAGTTCTACGTACGTGTTTAGGGCTGCACCGGTGCACCTCAACACCAGCAACAACTGCCATTGCGAGAGACCATACGATCCACACACATGTAGCTGTCGACTCTAACAGAGCGCACATTCCACATCTTTCAACAACCCTGACCATAATTTGGCTTCCCCACCAGCCGAGAGACCTCAAGAAAACTTTTCACAAGTGATTAGTGCTCGTAGAGATTGCATACCGTCACCTTATACACCTGCGCCGAAGCCTTAATTTCCCTTGTGGTGCCTGTGGTAGCCTCATGTGAGCCTTGATATTCCCGGAATCACAAAGAAAGCAAATCATCCGTCCCCAGTCTGAAGCCACTGACGGTGCTACTACTGCACCAGACATATAGTCTGGTGCAGTTCTGTCTGCACAGTTAAGGCAGAACTCGGCACTAGCGTGGTCCCGTGTTATTTCTTTAGTCCCTGTCTTTTTACGCTAGTAATTATATTGTTGCGATAGCAGTTATATGGACACTCCAATCGGATTTCTGCCGTCGGCGCCGTCGTTGCCGTGAGGCTCTGTATAAAGTCCAAGGACGATAAAATCGTCGCCGCGTGCCGTATGCTGCATGTGCGTTGAAAGCGTGCGAGGGACGCGCGCTTTCACGGAGAGCGAACGCACGACGGAGAGCAAACGCGACGTCTTCGGTTGTGCGAAGGGCCGCGGGGGGGATGGAAGGGAGGGAGGGGAGGCAACGTTTAGCTGCGACACGAAATGCGTATCTTGCGACCGGGGGCAACGGGGAAGGCAACACGGGAGGGAGGGGGTGTTGCTTCGGCTTTGCAGACAACTGCGTACTTGTACCGTATGTTGAAAGCGACCTGAAACACGGTGCCTACCTTTGTATGCGCTGTGCTTTCGCCGCTCAGTTTCTGTTGAAGCGATACACCGCAAGAACCTTTGCTCGCTGCTGCTGGCGCGCTTGCTCACGAACAGCGTTTTTGACAGTGCTTGTGTGCGGTCATCGAGTGGCATCTATTCATGTTTGCTTGTACGTGCTGACACCATGCTTATGAATTCAGTTAGTAAGCGAATGGGTCCAAGTTTATGCAGCTGATAAAACTACTATCCTTATTGCGTATAGCTCTCTACTAATAAATTTACTATCACAATTGATGCTTCGCCTTTCGGGCGGAACTGCGACTTTTTCGTTATTAAAGCGAAAGCCTGATATGTCTCATCGTTCAGTCTACCTTCAACGTCCTTGAGCGAAAACCGTGTCGTTGACGTGAAATCATACACGATGACGACTCGGTATAGTAATTTGCTTATTACAGCGACCCGGCATCGTGTCTTTTGTTGTTGGCGGTGGTGTGCTGGTCACCGTCGAGGAACTCAAAACAACGACCTATGCTGTAAATTAGGGCGAGGTTAATGAAGGCAGTTACCCGCCGCGGTGGCTCAGTTAGGTGAAGCGTAGCGCTGCTGAACACGAGATCGCGGGACCGAATACCGGCCGCGGCGGCCATATTTCGAAGGAGGCGAAATGCAAGAACGCCCGTGTGCTTGCGTTGTAGTGCACGTTAACCCTTTGATGCCCAAAACTTTATTTTTATAAGGAGCATCACAGGAACTCTAGCATGCATAAAGGACGGACCAAATATGCGAATTATGCTGTCAGAAAAAAATTATATTTATTCATGGCTGCATAATGAGCTGTTGCTCCAGAGCAACGTTGGGCATCTGTGGTCCTACTTCACATGGAATGCCTTGAAGCAGTTGCGGCTTGGAAGGAGACATAGGTCACTATTTATTATTCCACTATTATTTCACTATTATATTATTATTATTATTTATTTTATTATTGTTCTTATTATTATTATCTTTATTATTTTTTTAAATTATTATTTCCTATTCCATTATTATTTATTCCAGTTAGTGTCATCAACCGAAAGGTCTTCTTTCCTCCATGTTCTGCGAACGTTTCCTTTCATTTTCTTGCGCTGAGCCACCGAGTGGGCACGAGAAGTAACCGGCAAAGCTTCAACATTATCGCTTGACATTCCATCGTCATCCTCTACGCATGGCTCTTTATCGCGAAGATTGGCGGACAGGTATCAATCAATTTTTGAGCATCTCTAGGATCATAGCCGGGGTCATCCGGGTCGCTGTCGAAGTCAGCGTCGGACAAATCACCGTCCGGAAGAAAGATAAGCTCCTGAATTTCTTCATGAATCAGCCACTTTTTTTTCTTTTGACATCGCCATTAATCCGGAGCCCTCCACTACGGCGTGCCTCATACTGAGAAATGACTGTGGCATGTAAAACCGTAAACCAGAATGAAGAAGAATTAAGGCACAATTAGTTAAGGTAGCGTCACTTAAGGCACCAGAACCCGCGACGTTTGGTCGGAAAAAACAAGTAATAAGAAGTAACAACGCATTCGAGTAAAAATGCCAAGAAATTTAATGAATGTCTCTTGAGTGCGCAGGCTTTCGCCTTCACCCTCTTTGGCGTATGCTAAAGTGAGTGTCAATTTAGCTATTTTGCATTAGCAATAGACTGTGCATGTTTCAGAGCGCAGCTCTTAATGGCCCGTTCCTAAGGCGAGCGTCGGCGATGGCGTAACCGAGCGAACGAGCACAACAGCGAAATATGAAATTGCGAACGCGGAGCGGCAGATGAAAGAAGCGAGCCGCGAACCGCTGAGAACCACTGAGAGCGGCTAGTTCAGGAACGTGTGCGCGGGAACCTGGTTTCATGCGGGCCCGCCCGACCGCTCGATACGTACTCGTATCTGATCTCAGCCGGACCGCTCGTATCGTACTATCGTCTCCTCACGTCAGCTCGCTCACGTTTGTTTGGTTTGCTTGGTTTCGTCTCGTTTGCGCTTGTTTCAGTTTTCATGGATTGTGATTGTTTTGTAATCTGATTGTATGCGCGACGCGAATTGTGTAGTACTTTCTGGAAGCCTATCGGCACCAGCGATTGCACTGGAACCTTCAAAGAGTAATGTATAAAAGCTGACGCGCTTGAACCGCACATCAGATTTCCGACCATTGCCGGCTCTGCTACATGTCTCTCTCAATTTCTTTGCCTCACTATATCGCGAAATGAGAGCACATATGGAGCGGCGCTAAAATTTCGTGTTAGAGAGTACCGTAATCATTGGTGATTTTTTTCATGCGTAAATTAGATTAAAGGTTTATGTTAAGCGTACAACTGCATTGCTTGCATAAGCTTTTTATTGGACAGTAATAACATTTTTTAGAAACACTGTAAAATAATCGACGTAGGTACCTTGAGAAACTATCCAGGTTATACAATGTGGTAGCTCGAGGCCCTGCCGTAACGATTGGGTCCTAAAGCGTTATCGAAAGCTTTTGTTGTATGGAACGGCGTTCCTGGAACTAGTTCCTTTTGGGAGGAACGGAGGAACGCCACCGTTCCTTTAAGGGTCGGTGGAACTGTAACGGTAACTCGTTATTTTTACGAAGGAATGGCAGAGGGAACGGCGTTCCTTCTGTAAACGTTCCACGGCACTGAACAGACGCACCGACGCACGCATGTATGCAGCACATCATGCAGGGCGGATGGGCGGCGCGTGAGGCGCAGAGAACTACCGCTTGCCTGTCACGTGACTATGGTGCATTTTCTTTCGCGAGTTGTCCATTATATTTTTTTATTGCGATAGCAATTATATGGACACTCAAAAGCAGATTTCTGCCGTCGGCGTCGGCGTCGCCGTCGCCGTAGCCGTCGCCGTAGCCGTCGCCGTGAGGTTCCGTATGACGTCAATGGAAATGGAATCGGCGCCGCGCGCCGAACGCTGTATGTGCGAGTGAAAGAGTGCGAGAGGCGCGCGCTTTTACGGGGAATGAACGCACGGCGGAGAACAAACGCGCGTTCTGCGCCGTGCTCCCTTAAGGGCTGCAGAAGTAGGCGTCTCTTTCCTCCTTTACAATCACCATATATGTAGAGCAAAGCGCAATTATATTCTTCCGACGCGCGAGAGGCCGAGGGGGGGGGGAGGGAAGGGAGGCGACGTTTAGCTGCGGCACCAAGTGCCTATATATATCAGGGGCTCCGGCAACAGTCACCAACGCCGCACGCATTTTGAGCGAACGCGGACAAAACGCCGACGGCGTCGACAACAGTTCTGCGTGTTGCCGGTGCTGCTGCATGTCCAAGTTTATACAGCTGATAAAGCTAATATCATTACTCCGTATAGCTCTCTACAAATTTGCTATCGCAATTGATGCTTCGCCTTTCAGGTGAAACTGCGACAACTTTTTTTATGACCAGGCTTCAAGATTTTCACGTGACGCTCTCTCCTGTAGTTTCTTTCCGCCATGCCTGCCTGTCGGACACTAAAGTCGAGAGGTAACTCTTGCCGAGTTCAAACACGAGTCTTTACTAAATAGCGAATATCTATTCTGGACATTTATTTTTTCACTCATACTGCCATACTGAATCAGCATTTATTAAATGCCTATGTATTGTTCCTTTCAATTCGGTTTCTTGTGCAAGAAACTTAATTATATCCTCCTGAGACCCTTATACAAGGGGTCTCTCATTGCACATTGCCTTCAACTTTTTTTTGTTTAACACGAAAGTGTTTTATGCCGGGGTCCACCAAGACTTCACTGACGTATTTCCGTCACGGAAATACGTCATAGAACACAATACAAAGAAAGAAACCAGAAGAAAAAGTTCCACAAACATGCAAAATTTGGAAATCGAACCCACGACCTCTCGGTCCGCGACGATAGACCGCCGAGCGTTTAACCCATTGCGCCACAAACGCATTTGCAGAGAGCTACACAGACGCGCCTTATATATCTAACACTCCTCCGTGTACCCGCGCTCTTGCTCGGGGCGGTGCCGCCGCCTACGAGCAGAAAAGAGAAGTACTGCATTATGACACTAACGCGCACCGACAGTGAACGCTTCGGTGGTCTCAGCACTACGACGCCTCGATGCCAGCATTCGAAGGGACGCTGGCATCAAGAAGCACTACCAACGCCACCTAGGTGGCGTTCACCGTACTCAGCACCGCGGAGCGTGGCCTCCGCAATTAGCTCTGAAAATGTTTCTGAAGTTGATCGCGGAGGCTGCAATTACGACGCGCTGTACGCGCTGATTTGACTCGGTGACGATTCAGTTACGTGCTTTGTCTTGCGCGTTGTATTAGTGTGTCAGTTACGTGCTTCGTCTTTCGCGTTGTGCTAGCGTGTGCAGCGTAGTGCAGCTTCCATATGCACGACGGTTGCTCATGGTCATCGACGTTGGTAGTCGTGATGGAGGAGACGTGCCACCAGGCGTCAGCGTGGGTGCATCAACGCCTAAGGGCGCTTTAGCCACAAAACACCAATAGACATTATATATCAATGTGCAATAAACATTACACTACTTCTGTGAAGACACGTTTCACTTTCGTGTTCTATACCGATTCCTATATAAGAGGGATCAACCACATTTTTTTGTAGCGTTAGCTACACTGGCCAAGCCAAGCCCGTTTCGCGTGGCACATCAAGAGCCGTGCTGCGCATGCGCAAGGATCAGTGATGTCACACGGCTTGCGCATCACCGGAGCCACCGTAGCCGGCACCTCTCGCGCACTCCGCCGCCGCCGCGCGCGACTCACCGTCGCCGGTCTGCGCATTCCAGAGGAGTGACGTCGTAGCCGTGGTAGACGCACTGGCGCCGGCGCGCGTTCGCTCGCTGTGCAGTCGCCGTCTGACACTGCGCTGGAGCCGCTGCGCTTCTGACTGGCGTTTGCCAGTGTGGTATAGCCATGGAGAAGGAGAGCGCAAATGCTGCTCAACAGCGCAGAAGAACGGAGAAGCTTGACTCATCGGATCCCGAAGTAGTTGCCTGGCAATTAGCGGTTGAGCGTAGGAGGAATGAATACATGTGCCACATAATACGTATACCGCGTGTGTGTCATTGGAGCAGCCGTAAGCATGACAATCAAGCTAATCCTTGACAATCTAGGCAACCAGGAAAGCTAAGAATAATCAGCTGAACCTTTGCTAACGCTACGTATATGCTGGCATAGCCGAGCTAAGCCACTGCAACTTTTTTTTTCAAACTTCACTGGGAAGTGATTACTCAAAATATTCACTCTGTGTGTAGAGTACGGTGCATGTGTAACTCTAAAGAAGTGGTTTACTCATATTCTTGTCATCCGCTTTCGAGATAATTGACAATAAATTGGTCTAGACCTCTGTGTCGTCCCAAACGGCCGAAAGACTTCGAGGCGTGTTTCTAAGTCACCGAAACTGCGTGAAAATACCGGACGCGGCAGTAGTATGCCAATGTACAACACGTAGTTCCGCCTTCATCTCAGTGTTTAAATAATGAAATGCAGTTTTTACCACAGCTAACATGAGGAGATGATGGAGATAGTCATTTCTTTTACGTACATGGAGACGGAGCCTTTGGCATATATCCGTGGTATTCAAATTTCAAAAATTGTTTTTGAAGTTCATGACATAACAATAGGCAATAAAAACCACCTTGAAGAGCGATTATGTCCCGTTGTTGTGTCCGGGTGTCAGGAGGATTTTGCTGCATGTGAGTAACTTTCTATTTGCAGCTCTAAAGTGCAGTATCCTGACTGCGCATTTGAAGACCGAAGTGGAAAGTGCCGTATGTGTTGCACTTGTAATAGACGAGCACCAAAGTTGCAGTTAGATATGTCTGGCGTATGTCCGGTGCTGCCTGAAAAAAATTCGTCTAGGAGCGTTTCTTTGGATTCTTTTTATTTCTAGATAATCTGCCGCCGGTGATGTTCAAATTCGTATAATATACGTAGTTCGATGCGAGTTTCAAATTGCTCCCTTTATTTCGCCGCAGGATTATCCGACACCACATTTTAATTTAAAAAATCAAATGTAACGCTAATGTAACGACACATTCCAATGTTAGAAGTGTAACTGGAACGCGTTCCCTTCGCATTAAAGTAACTTGTAACGGGAACTCTTTCCAAGATTGGGAAGCAACGAGGAACGAGCTTTCGTTCCCGTTTCAGAGGAATGTGTACAACACTGCCGAAAACCCCTGTGGTTCGTACTTTGTATATGTGATCGTCCTGGTGTAAGTTTGTCGTCTTTTTAAATATAGTGTTTTGTATCGTCTTTTGTTGAAATAAACGTTTTCTAAACAGAGTTATGTAAAAATCTCTTTCCACTTTATGTAAAGCTGTTCTGTGCACAAAACTGCGGCAGATACACTGAAGAGTGCTTACGTGTGGGAATGCGATAGCATTACAGTCCCTTTGGTGAAAGATTTTTACAGCGAATCTGTTTACCTCTTGCCCCTGTATGCTTCCCCGCATGCCTTCCGAGGAGGGGTATGGTATGGTACGAAGAACTTTATTTTGGGTCCTGAGTAATCACTCTGGGACTGATGCGGGTCGCTCCCACGTCGGTACAGAGAGACAACTTTGGTGCCCCTCTGCCGCCACACAGGCCCTCTGGACAGCCCTGAGTTGGTCCGCCAACACTTCACCGTGCAGCATCCGCTCCCACCACCGTTCACCTTGAGAACCATCACCGGCTAATGCCGAGCAGCGCCAGAGCATGTGTTCTAAATCGAGCAAACCCCCACACTTACTTCAATAGACTGAAACCCCGCAGTGCGGATAAATTTTATTCATGACTACCGGGTTAGGGTACGTCCGTGTCTGCAGAAGCCTTAATGTAACCGCATGTGGCCTATTTAATTTAGAATGTGGTAGGGGGTATGCCCTGCGTTCTAAGTATAGTGCTCGGTCATCTCGTTGTAGGTTAACATCTGGTCCCTGATCTCAGGAGCGGTAGATCCAGCCCCATCCGGGAGGGCACGCACACTAATCCTCGTGCCTCCCTGTGCGCCACCTCGTTGAGGTTACGCGGGGCTCTCTCCAGTGACCCCACGTGCGCCGAAAACCAAGTAACTGTATGCGGAGTGATATCCCTACCCCGCAGCAGTTTGTAAGCCGGTCCCGCAACAAGTCCCCTCTAGAAGGCTTTAATCGCAGATCGCGAGTCAATAAACACCGAAATTCTTCCTGAATCAAGTAGTGCTTAAGCAATGGCCACCTGCTCAGCAACCCCCGGATCCTTTGTATAAATGAAAGCGGCATTTCGAACGCTCCCTTTCCCATCTACCACCATAACCGAATAACCAACCTTTCCATTAATCCATGCCGCGTCAACGAAAGCAGACTCCTCCTCCTGATCATTTGCTTCTCGCAACAAAACCCTAGCTCTCGCCATCCGCCTGCCTACATTGTGCACATTATGGATAATATCCGTTACTGTGCTATCCGTTACTGTGCTATCCGTTACTGTGTTAGTGTGCTACATTATGCGGATATGCGGTGCACATTCCGCATAAAACGGACGAACCATGATATAGGTTTGAAGGTTCACGTTCAACTCGTGTAGCCGCGCCCCATCGCGCGACACAGCCACCGATTCTCCAATTGACTCTACGATATACCTACCCGATGGTGCACCTAGCAACCGCTCTCTCTGTGCCGTACGCTGAGCCTCGGCAATTTCATCTAAAGTATTATGCAAACCAAGTCGCAACAACATATCGTTTGACGTACACACAGGCAGACCAAGCGCCGCCTTAACGGCTTTTCTAATTAAAGCTTCCAATTATCTTTCTCCCCCCTATTCCAATTTAGCATAGCTGCCACATACGAGAAATGACAGAATAAATGCGTGAACTAGCCGCATCGCACCGTCTTCGCCTAAACCCATATGCCTATTAGAGATCCTTCTGATAAGCCTTGTGGCCGCCTCCGTCTTCTTGGTAATACGCTGAATGGTTCTGTTATTCGATCCATTCGCTTCAACTACCAAACCCAGGACCCTGATAGCCTCAACTTTCGGTATCAACAGCCCATCCCTAGTATGGATTCTAATGCAAGTGGTACCCAATCCGTCGGCCTACGACCCAGCTTCTTAGATTTGAATATTGACAACTCCGACTTTTAGGGGCGAAGCAGCTTAGGGCCGAGCCTTGTCCCTCTCTCGTCGTCGTCGTCATCCGTAGTTCTGGTTTGCATGGAGTCCGCTAGGGGCGCTGCGGTGCACAAGGGCGTTCGTTCCCGACGCGCGCTTTCTTTCTCTCTTCAGCCATGGATGATAATGGTCGGTGCACAAGGGCGTTCGTTCCCGACGCGTGCTTTCTTTCTCTCTTCAGCCATGGATAATAACGGTCGCTTCTGATAACGGCGCGCCCGCTATGGATGAAATAGCGAGAGTGGCGGCTCAACTGCAAGTGGAGTCGAGGGCTCGGAAAGCTGCTGCAGCACGGCGACGCAGACAACAAGCGGACCCGGAGTCTGGGGCGCGGGAAGCTGCAGCAAAACGGCAACCCTCGCAAGGGGACCCGGAGCTTAGGGCTCGCGAAGCTGCAGCAGCATGGCAACGCCGGCATGCGGACCCGGAGCTGAGGGCTCGCAAAGCTGCAGCAGTACGGAAACGCTTCAAGCGGACCCGGAGCTGAGGGCTCGCGAAGCTCGCGTTTGAATCGAGCATCGGCGCCAACAACCTCAGGTAGAGAACGCTTCCGGCGTTTTGCCGCCGCTTCCCGCGCTCTCGCCGTCTCTGGGTCCGCTTGCCTGCGTCGGGGGATTCACGGTTAACCGAATGATCCCCCGGTGCTTCGCCCACTCATCATCATTCACTTCAAGGATATTCGGTGTTTTTTTTTTGTGGAGCACTCGAGCCCCATAAGACCCAAATACTCTTCCGTAGATAGATAGATAGATAGATAGATAGATAGATAGATAGATAGATAGATAGATAGATAGATAGATAGATAGATAGATAGATAGATAGATAAACTTTATTAGAAAGACAATCAGAGTTTTGTCTTGCCCCGAAGGGGCATCGCTAATGGTCGGGCCCCCGGGGCTAATGGATGGCTCTTGCCATCTTCTCTGCTCTCTGGATCAGCTTGAGCTGGTCGTCGAGGGCCGAGCTGGACAGCAGTGCCTCCCATCGCTCCCTCGTAGTGTTAGTGTCGTGGTGTTCTATGTTGTGTAGCGTGCACTCCCACGTAATGTGGTATAGGGCTGGTGTGGCCCCGCACCACGGGCATGCGTCCCGTGTAGGCTGTGGGGTGCATACGATGTAATATGTGTAGGTTCGTGTAAGTGCCTGTCTGGAGCCTACGCCAAGCAGCGGCATCCTCCGTCTTTAGTTTTCGATGGGGTGGGAGATATCGCAAGCGACATCCTCTGTGGTAGTTCAGGATCACTGAATAGTCGGGGTCAAGTGGGTCAGGGTCATCTTAAGTCGGCGTGATTAGTGCTCGGTTACGTACAAATTCTCGAGCTGCTCTGTCGGCATATAGGTTACCCGTGATGGCAGCGTGGTCCGGTATCCAGATGATGGTTTGGGTGGTGATGTCGTCAGTGTCCTCCTTGGGTATTTGGGCTAGGGCTTGTGCCGCAGGTCTTGCGATTCTTCCCTGTAGGAACTTGCGGCTGGCCTGCTGGGAATCTGTGAAGATCGTCAGTGGTTTCCGTGTTGGCCTTCGCGAATGGCTAACGCGATGGCCAGGTCTTCGGCTTCCGTGACCGTGCAGGGGCGGGTCGATGCACCGGAGGTGACGTGGCTTCGGCGGTCGCAGACCACTTCCACTGCGCCCTTATTCTTCGTCCCGTACATAGCGGCGTCCGTAAAATGGGCCGTGGTATGGAACCTGAATGTTTGTTTTTATGTACTGGGCCCTCGCTCCCCTCCTGCCGGAGTGTAGGTTAGGGTCCATGTTGCGTGGTACTGGCGCAATGTCTACCTGTCCTAGACCTTACGAGGTATCGTGCAGGTTTCTTGGGTTCGTAGTGTTCTGGCTTTCAAGCCCAAGGTTCGTAGGACCTGCCGGCCCATGTGAGTCCGCGCAAGTCTCTGTTGTTGTGAGACGTGAAGGGCTTCTGTGAGTTCGCTGAAGGTGTTTTGTAACCCCAGCGCCAATAATTTCTCAGTCGACGTACTTATCGGCAGGCGGAGAGCTATCTTGAAAGCCATCCTCAAGAGCGTGTCGGCCTGCTTCGTCTCGGATTGTGTGGGATGGTAGTAGGGCAGGCTGTATGTGATTCTACTCATCACCAGGCTTCTTACCAGTCGGAGGGTGTCCCCTTCCTTCATGCCTCTATTCTTGGATGTTACGCGGGATATCATGCGTGATATCGCCTTGACATTATTTTTGAGGAGCGTACGGTTTGGGTAGCCCGCTGGTTTGACTGCAGCCACATGCCCCGCACCCTGAGGAATGGCTTCTAGGGTATGAGGCCTCCGTTGAAATGTGCCTCGCGGTTTTGTGTTGGGTCTGTGGGGACCGTGTGGTCACCCCGGCCTCGCCAGACGCGTATGAGTTCGGATTTCTCGGGCGAGCATTATAGTCACCGTTGGCTGATGTATTCTTGGATAAGGTCAGCTGCAGTTTGCAGCTTTTCTTCTTTTTTAATGAGGGACCCTGTTGTGGTCCAGAGTGTTATGTCGTCTGCGTAGAGGGCGTGGTGGAGGCCTTCTACGCCCTGCAGTTTTCTTCCGAGGCCTATCATGGCGACGTTGAAGAGCGTCGGTGAGATGACAGCTCCTTGTCGTGTTCCCTTGTTGGTAGGGTGGTTTACTGCAGCCTGGGTCTCCCTAATCTTGAGCTCTGCCGTGTGGTGGCTTTGGAAGCTCTGAACGTACTTGTACGTTCGCTCGTCGCAGTGTTACCGCTCCGTAAGTGTTACCACCTCCTCCAACCTAGCCTTAAGCTCTCGGCCACTACCTCCGACACTCCTTATAGTAACGTCATCCGCGTAGATAGTATAGCCAATACCCTGGACAGTGTCCAGTATATTAGCCAATTTTGACATCGCAAGATTTAATAACATAGGCGAGAGTACAGAACCCTGCGGTGTATCACGGCACCCAAATTTAAAGACTTCCGACTTGATCTCCCCTAACCTAAGGCATGTCCTTCTACCCACAAGGAAAGCCTTGACAAAATTGAAAAGCCTCCGCCCCAGATTCAAGTCCGATAGCACCCGTAAAATGAAAGAATGTCGGATATTACCGAAAGCTTTTTCTACATCAAGTCCAAGTAGTACCTTAGTATCCCTTGTGCACCTATCAAGTGGCTGATGCTTAATTCTGATCATAGCATCCTAAGTCGACAGGCCGGGCTGAAATCCTATCATCGAGTGTGGAAAGACCCCATTGCCGTCAACATAGCGCGTTAGGTTATTTAAAATGCCATGTTCAGCGACTTTCCCCAAACACGATGTCAGGGAAATGTGTCTTAGATTTTCAAGCCCTATAACTTTCCCCGGTTAGGGCATAAGAACAGTAGTTGCAAGTTTCCACTATTCCGGGAAAGATCCTTCCTTCCATCGGCGGTTTATCTCCCGCGTAAGGAACTCAATGGACCACTCCTCTAAATTCCGTAACATTTCATTCGTGATGCCATCCGGCCTTGATGCCGATCGACCATTAAGATCCTGCAGCGCCCCTCTTATGTCACTTTCAGTATCCCAGGAGGGGTACCCTGGTTGATTTACGTCCGTATCGTGGCGTGTGGACAGGAATGGTGGCAGGTAGGGGAGACAGAAAATGAGTGTGCCGACGGCGCTGCAGCATTGAAGACGGGTGGCGTGAGAGGGAGAAAGAGTGTGGCGACGACGCCTGTGCGCGTGGCCGGCGCTTCTGTGGTTATAACGTCACGCGCGTCCGATATGCCGGCGTGGCTGCAGCAGCGGTTGCGCCAGATGTATGGGAGGTCCAGTGACCACGGCACTTGTGTCGGCGTAGTGTGGTGCCGTATGAAAACAAAAATGCATGATTTCATAATATATATGCAGCCCATGTATGCAGCCTAAACAGATTCGTTGGTAATCCGTTCCTATAGACGGTTTTCAGCAGCGGCGCACGGGCGCGGCCATGTTTGATCACGTGATTGCGCCGGCATGACTGGCCTTGGGTTGAAGGCCAGCGAAGGAGCCGTACTGCTGTAGTCGTGGGCGACGGTGCGGCAAGCGGCGTTGTTTCGGTTCCACCGATGGACAGCGGCTGGATCGACGACACAAAGCTTTGTCCCATGGTTCAGCGATCATGTAAGTGAACCATTGTTTGTCATTTTAACGTTGTATGTGCTCGCGCCGGAGCGCTTGGCGCTCGATCATCGTGCATGCGCGTCGCTCGTTCGCGCCGAGCGATTCGAGCTCATGGAGGCTTCTTGTGCGGCGTTCCCGTCAGTTCGCTAGTTCTTTTGCTTTTTGTGGTTAGTGTGGTGTACTTAAGCTACGATCTGAGCTGTTTGAAGTGGTTGCCCAGCCTCTCGCGCTTTGCTTGACGGCCTCGAATGTGTATGCTTGAGCGCCGAGTGAAAAATCCGTGTCCGCTTGTGTGTTGACATCTCGCTCGCTGGTATTTTAGCTTCCCACATACGTTGAGGCAAGCGTTTGCCTCGATACTGGTGCACTGATCTCTGCAGAATTCACCTGTGCGGCGGGCACGCAATAGTTTCGCGTAGTTGACTTCAGAGCGGCAGATTGTGATTGTTGGATCCACTAACTGAATGCCCCCGAACGGGTGTTGTTTCATAGTAAAACCCGTGTCACACGGGCACGTTCGATCGCAATTGAGCCTCGATCCGAATCCAGTCGGTCGTGATCCGCAAATCGTAATCGAAGTGTCCGATTTCGATCGGAGACCGACGTAAGCAGCTTCTAGCTCAGTGTGACAGAAAACGAGGTACAACGAGAAAGAAAGAGATCCGAAGAAATAACCCTCTAAAAAGGCCGTTTTATTTTTTATGCACGTATAATTTTGAAAATCTGTGTGCTGCGTCGACGCCATGCACGTAGTTCATAGAGTTTGAACTTTCCAAACTCTTCATAGGAGAGCAACACCAGCTTAGTAATCAAATATGTATGAATTATTGAAACTCCAGAACTATAATTTATAAACCCAAACGATAAGTTTAATATCAGACTGTATCTATCGTGTTATCTTAGTTATTTCAAACATCTGCGGATGTCTTGAGGAGTAAATAAAAAATCAGCTTTCTTTCATTGCTATTTTTTTTTTCATTCCCGCAGTACATACAAATGTTTCTCCCCTATTTCAGTTGTCTACGACTACATGGTCAAGGCAATCGACCAAGATGGGAAGTCTGCACTGGACTACAGGGGGTTTGCAGAGGGCATCAACCTTTTTGACAGTGGCAATGTTGGGAAAGCTTTGTGTCAATCCAAGGATGACATCTGCAGCATAAAGCTGTGTTCCAAGCTGCAGTGTTGGGTAGGGATAGTCCTTGGTTGGACGCCCATCAACAAAGTGAATAGAACATGCCTGAAAGAAAAGGGTGATTCATGTAATATTTACAATGGTTTGCTTTTGTTTGAACGTAAGAATAAAGGAGTCCACATAAATAAAAAGCACGCACATGGGTAACGCATGTAGTTCTTATTTCAAACTGCCACAAATGTGACAAAAAAGGCAATAGCAATGTGCTGCCAATGTCTTTTCCATAATCACAAATAATGTCAATTTCATAGTGTCAAATAATGCCACAATTTCGCGATGTCAAAAGAGGCTATGAAAATTAAAGTAAATAATATACATATTCAGCATGCGCTTTGGGGGAAACATAAAAGACACAAGGCAGAAGGAAACAGCTGATTTGTAGTTACCACTACTTTAATACGCAGCTAATCAAATAATGTCAAACTGGTAAGTTTGAAATTATTTACTTTTATTTTCATGGTTTCTCTTGACATTTACGATAAACGATACGATAAACACGCAACCAACGCTTCTAGCGTTGTTTAAAACAATAATTTTGTGCTACAGCGTCAACACAGCTAGCTTTCGCGCACCTGTGGCCACAAACAACGCCAGGTCTACGTTCTGATCACACCGTGCATCCGAAACAGCAGCGAAATCAACATATGTAAAATCAGACGCGCAGGCAGGAATTCGTCAAGCTTAACAATTTAAAAATGCGATTCAGATAGCACTTTTCCAATCTTTTTTGCAGGAGTTCTCACCGCGACAGCTAGTACGCCTTAATTGGCACCGATCCCGGCGCATATACGCACGTGGCGTGTAATTTCGCTTAACGATAAACATGACAGATAGCAGGTGACTGTTCCAATACGATATCGCTAATGCTTGTGTTCTGCCACGGAAACACCGCACGGTGACCTTAATTTACAGCAAGCGCAAGATGGGAAGTTTATACACTATTCCCCAAGCCGAGCGCGTTCGCTTATTCGGTACTATGATCTGCCACTTACTCTTGCCAATGTGCCTTAATTGAAGTTCTTTCTCTGTAGGTTCGCTATCCAGCATTGTCGGGTGAGCTTGTTTTCTCTCCTTGAGGAAATCGGCGCATGGAAAACGGCCTCGGGCACGGGCAGTCTTGATGCAGCTGTGGCGCGTGTATTTCACACACTCACGTGTTCCACAGCTTAATGTCGCCATCACAGTTTTTGCATCCGACCACAGCACACGTTTTCCCTCTTAATCTCCACATGGAGCAGAATATTGTTCGACGTTTGACAAACTGCGCTTGTTAAACGCCGCTGGCTACGCTTTCGCGACTGAGCAATCGTAGTTTCGTTTGCGCGCCCAAGGCCAGAGATGTCCAACACGCGCGGCGCTCCGGTGGCGCCATCTGATTTCAGTTGCACAAACCGGCTGCTGCAAATCGTCTATAAGGCCCGTTTATAGTCCGACGTTATCGGCGCGTAGGGCCCGCGTCGTTCGCGGCCAGCCACGCTACGCCGGTTGCGCTGCCGCCAGGCCGAAACGCCATCTGAACGCGCGCGACGTCAGCTGTTACTTCGGAGCTGCGCAGAACGATCCAAGCCCGCGCGCTGCTTTGAACGGCTGTTTGCGACCGTCGGCGAAAGCCGGGGCGAACGGCGTGGGCCACCTTTCTTTCTTCGCGCGAAATGCATTGTGGGATCGGCGTAGCGAAGCGACAACCGCGCGAATGGGTCAGGAGTCAATTCGGCGCCGGGCGCGCGGAAGCCGTCGGTTACTGTTGCGGCGATGGTGCGCTCGACTATAGAGGGGTCGTTTTTGCCAACGTGACGTAGCGTACGCGCGCGCGCGCGCGCGCTCACGTTACGTCGGACTATAAAGGCCAAGATATAGTCCAGCGTTTTCGGCGTGCCAGCCGCGACAGGTGAAGTCGGATACGCTACGCCGCCACGCCAGCCTGTGGAAGAAATTTGCCTCCTCTACAGGTTCGACGCGCTCGTCCGCGCGAGGCTAGCGCCATCTCTGTGTGTGGGGAGCGTAACTTCACGGCCGCGCGATCCATGGGCGCATGCGCATTCTCACTTTCTGACAATGTGCCCGCGCCGTCCGAGTTGCGCGCTTTTTATTTCAGGCAACCAACATGCATAATTGTCTTGGAGCCAGTCATGCATTAAATATAAACATAAGTTCGACAAGAAAGCACATCGTGATTTTTTACATACGCAAACACAAAAAAATACCCTTATACACAGGTCTCGCTCCGTGTGCTGTTTGACTGCCTTCACGGCATGGCGCTAACTTGTCCTGACAGCCAGAGAAGATCGCAGTCCTAGCGCTAGAGCGTCGGCTACTTCAAAAGTGGAAGCGTAACATGTGCATACATCCTCCATTGCGTTGTCATCGTCACGGACGTTGAGAAAGCCACAGCCGCGCTTTCACTACGAGCGCCGCAAGCCGCCATTTTGCTTTCTGCCCACTGCCCCTACAATGCGCAGTGCGTTCTGGTCTAGCGGCATCCGCGTGAAATAGAACATGTTCTATCTCCGCGCCGGCGGCGCTGAGCGCGCCGGACGCAGCTGCGCACGCCGGCTACGCCGTGACGCCGGACTGTAGATTGTGCAGTTTTCACCGGCGTTGCTTAACCGCGCCGGGCGTGGCTGCGCGCGCGCGTTACGCCGGACTATATCTTGCCCTTAAGGCCGAAACGCTGGCGCAGCGTGACCGGCCGCAAACGACGCTGGCCCGCGCGCCGTGAACGTCGGACTATAAACGGGCCTTAACGGTCACACGGGAACCGTTCATCTACATAGCGCGGAAGCGTGCTACCGCACAGTAGAATGCTGTCGCTTTAAAGCGGCACGATATCAATTGTCGCTGGTTTCAAAAAGGAAAAAAACGTGTTTTCGCGGTTCAAGTTACCAATGTCAACGTAATTAGCTACGTGATTTTTGTTCTCTCTTTCTACAGCGACATTGCACTGTGAACTTCACAAGTGGAAAGACCAAATTAAGAACCCACAGGAAAGCTGCGACTGGTGGTACCGCTACCTCTGCAATGACACAAAGTACCAGGTTTATTTTCCCGACTGTCCTTAAAAATATGTGCGTCGGGATTGATGCTGCATGTTCTACATAGCCGACCGAAGATAACGTGATGATTCTTCATTGCTTTGTAGCTCAATTTGAAAGGCATGTAAAAATAAACTTTTTTTTTCTTTAAACACGTACACTGGCATCTTGCGTATGCATAGGTAGGCATGAATAGATAGGCATGAACAAAGCCTATAAAAAGCCTCTCACCAGGCCCCATCGCCAATGGTTATACACTGCAAGTTGGAAAACGCAGTCTAAGAAGACTGCTTTCTCGAACTAGTTTTTCAGCTCGGTTTATTATTGTCCTGTTACCATGCCACGGTGGGGAACGTCACAGCCAACGAACACACTCTCTCCCCCTGTCTTGGCATAGCGTTCCCGCGCGTTGTTCCTTCCCTGCCTTCTCCTATACTTCACTTTATTACCTTAAAAACCCCATTGGAGGTGTATTACATAAGGGGTGGTTAAAAAAAATAAACATTAGAAACAAGCGTTCATTTTCAGATATGGGTGACAACAGCTTCGGTAAAGGCAGATGGGCTTGTGATGGCTGCGATGGCGTGTGGAAGGCCGTTCCAGTCCCTTGATGCTCGAATAAAAATGATGCTTGAAAAGTAGTGGTCCGGGCACGTGCGCGTGCAACTTGAAGCGGATGACCGGTGCGATGAGATATGTATGAAGGGGGTGTGATGTACGGTGGGTGATTTAGAGAGCTGTAAAAAAATGAACGGAAGAGAGAGAGGGTGTCAACCTGTCGACGGAAAGAAAGCGTTTCCAAGCCAGATTCGGCTTTCATCAATGAAATGCTGATATTGTACGAATATGAAGAATGAATACACCTAGTAGCCCGATTTTGCACAGCCTCAAGTGCATTTATGACATAAATCTGATGCGGGTTCCAGATGGGAGATGCATACTCAACTTTCGATCTTACAAATGATTTATAGGTTAACACTTTTACTTGTGGGGTATGACGTAGATGTCGCCTAAGAAATCCCAGTGATCTATTAGCAGATGAGATTATGTTAGTTGTGTGCAAGCTCCAGGACAGATCACAAGATAAAGTGACACCAAGGTATTTGAATGATGGGACTGATTCTATTGCAACATAAGCAATGGAATAGGTAAACATGAAAGGGTTACGGCAGCGAGTGAAATGTACGAGTTTATATTTGTTAGGATTTAGGTTCATTAGCCAGCAATTACACCATTCTTGTACATTATTGAGATCGTTCTGGATGAATGTGTGGTCAAATGTGTTGGTAATTTTGCGGTAGAATACACAATCATCTGCAAACATACGAAAGTTACATGATACATGCGTTGGTAGATCATTAATATAAATTTAAAAAGGAAGCGGTCCTAAGACGGACCCCTGCAGGACGCCTGATGTTACGCGGAGTCTGCTAGAAGAATGGAATTAACGAAAACAAACTGAGAGCGGTTAGTCATGAATGCTTCTATCCCCTTTACTGCGTCGAGGTGTAAATTTAACTGAGACAATTTTAGCAGCAAACGTTTATGAGGAACTGTGTCAAATGCTTATGCAAAATCCAGGGATTCTATTCATCAGTCTGAACGTTACTGTCAAGGTTAACATGCAGGTCGTGAAAGAAAATTGCGAACTGCGTTTCGCAAGAATAGCCTTTTCGAAATCCGTGCTGACAAGGGTGAAATTACTCCATCTCCCGCTAAAGGGAACCATGTGTGGATGCGAAGCAGCGGGGAGATGGTTAGCTTGAGCGGAAGATGGTTTCGCGGCAGCGCCCCGAGCGCTCATCGCGGCGCTGCACAGGAGAGAGAATGAGGCGCCCGCGCTCCGTCATTTTCATACCGCGGAACTACCGTGGCGCCCCCAGCGGAGTATGCAGCTGTCGCACCACCTGTCATGCGCGCCGCTCCGGATAGGTGACCCGTAAAAGAGCGAGGAATTCTGGGATGCGACGTCTGCTCGCTGTTTCCGGTTCGAGGAAGCGCAGCCGCCGCCACCGCTTCGCCGCTGAAGCCTATTGACCCTTTTCGCGGCGGTCCCGTGGGCGCTGCCATGTTTGATCACGTGGTGACGCGTCCATTGCTTGCCTCAACTGCCTCCGTTGCCTCCTTGTTTACAACGAAGGTGTATGACGCCGGCGCGGCTTAAAAAACCTCTGTTTTCGGAGATATCGTAGACGGTGACTAGGTGGACGACACGAAGCTTTGATCACAGCTTCAGAGAACACGCAAAAGCGCTTTCGGAGCTGTAAGCTATGTCCAAACGGCGTCAGCAGCGCATATGGTGCTTGTTCTAAAAGCGGGGCTAAATATGTACTCCAAGCTATCCAAGCTTTCCGATTATGAATTCAATCAGGATTAGTGTGTTTTGCTCTTTGTTCTTTATTCGGCAAATATTTTGAAGCAGTGGCTTGTCAGTTTCTGACTCAGAGAAGTTCCTCGGTGCGGCCACTATCGGATTATTTTCTGCCTAATCGCTCGCGGGTGTGCTCAGTTTCGATAGATTTATTCTTGCTGCGCACGAGGCTTGAAACGTAGCTGTTTTGGACATTGTAATACCTTGTAGAAAATGTATATTACAGCTATTAACTCGCTTACTTTTGTGGACCGTCACGAAACATTCAGCTTCGACCACTCGTGCGCCATAGGTGTAGTCCGTCATTTATTGTGCGTATACAGTGCGCATATATTTAAGTGTGCGCCCATTAACTCATTCTTGATATGTTGGCGATAGAGTGGGCGTAAGTTTTCCTGCCATTTGCGACAGATGTGTATAGATAACGTGTGCGAAACTTACTATGACAGGAAGCGGCTCTATAATCCCTTTGTCGTTGTTTAACGAGTGGTACTCACTCTTGCCAACGTTCTGGGGATGAAGCCCTTTCTTTGAAGGTTAACGATACAAGGCTGGCGGATGAGCAAATTTCTGTATCCTCGAGGAAGGCCGTACATTACGAAGTGCCGGTTACACGTTGGGACAGTTGCAGCAGCGGTCCGCGAACTTGGCCACACAGATTCATTCTATTACTTAACATGCCAGTCACTATTTTTGCAGCCAACTACTGCACACGTCTTCAATCCACATGATTCAATCTAGCATGATTGGAGCACAGTGTGTTAGCGAAAGCTCAGTTGCATTTCCGACAGCTGATCGCACAGAAGCAAGGTAGAAGCGGTAATGGTTTCGTATTCGTGCGCGGTCGCTGAGGAGAGGTATGGCGCGCCGCCGTGAGCGCCATCTCGTTTCTCTAAAACAAACTGCTGCGCGAAAAGGGTCAATACATAGTTTGCACGTGACGTCATATCCGCCGCCTGCCCCGACCGTCCGCCATCGCTAGGCACCTCGCTACTAGCCGCTGGCCCGCTGCGTTTGTGTTCGGCGTTCGTTTCTACGTGTTAGCGCCGCGTGTTTGCTATCGTGAAAGCTTTGCGATGGCAAAAGTCCGGAGCCCTGAATTTTCCCTTTCTACATGGACGAGCTTGTAGGGCCGACGCGGGCTCGCTACAAAGAACAGGTCGGAATGTGCGACGGCGTGGACCCATACTAGCTGCACGTTGGCGTGGATACCACACCCGGCCACGACGTACGTGGATATTATTAATTATCTTGTCCCGTCCACGAGCTACGTCACGCTGAACGAAATAAAGGCTTACAAATCGCTGAAGGCGCACAATTACTTCACGAGCGGTTGGATGAGGAAGGTTGCAGCGAAGCGCCCGTCGTCGGGTCTTACCATCGTCCTCGGCGAGGTGAGTCAATGAAAGCATATATATGTTTCTTGGCGTGCGGCAGAGAAAACTATCTCAGTATTTTTTGTGCTGCTTCATTCAGGGAATGCTTTCTTGCCACAATGGTTCACCTATATGCACTTTTTCCCCAAGCTTCAAAACGTGTGTTCGTTTCTTTCTGCGAGTTTTGGTTTAGAGTTAGGTGCATGTCCATGCATGTGAATTTTGTTGCGTTAAATAGAAGTAGCCCACGATATTGAAAGCATGCAGATATTCAAATATTGCTTAGCATATCGCTAAGCGAAGCACACATACCAAGAAATGACGATGCGAAGCAGTTTGTAGGCCGTTAAAAAAAAAAATTGGGGTTCTCCGTGCTAAAATCACGATCTAATTGTGAAACACGCGGCAGTGGAGGGTTCCGCGATAATTTTGACCGCCCAGAGTTCTTTAACGTGCACTACAACACAAGTACACGGGCGTTTTTCAGATCGGTAAAGGCGACTATGCGTGTGGGAGCGGGCGGTCACCAACCAGTACGGGGCTTTCGCTGCCGCCCTTTTACGATCATGCGTGATGTGCAGTGTTTTGGCGTGTTATATACTCGCCCGAAACAAAGTGACGACACGCACGTTGTTCAGGTCCTTCCGATTTATCCGGGAAAGCCACAGGCACCGACGTTTCTCCGACAGCATTCTTGTGCGTTCGCACTGCCACGTTATTACGTTTGGTGTGGACCTACGCCCGGTTCTGCGTAGCTCGGCTTCGCGGCAGTGGTACCTCTTGTGCGGCAACCGAAAATCGCGCAGATTGGCATGATCACGACGCGAAAAGTAACTTCGGATCAACAACGCATCAGCGCGCGCAGCCTGCCCCAGCACGCTTCCGCAGGCCAGCAGGTGCCTAGAGATGGCGGACAGGCTCGCGGACCGGTGCGGAAGTGACGCACGTGCAAACTATGTATTGATGCGCTTGCAGTCCGGCTTTGTCACGCACAAAGATTACCCGGTTGCAGGCGCCTAGAAAAACCATGATCGGCTGTTCAGGCGTTGGCTGCTCAAATTCAAGCGTTAAATGTAAACTCATGTAACTACGGCCTTGGAACGCCCGTTGCTGAGTCAGCTGTGCACAAACATCAGAGGCATGGCTGCCACTTCCAAAACTGAACCATCAGTGAACAAAAAGAAAATTAACGTACAGTGGCACTTATCAGACGGCGATGAGCTGTGTAAGGGCCGACACGAAATGATTCCCCAAGATTTCCCCCGCAGGGGCGTCTGCGTCAGCAGGCGTTTGGTGAGTTGCGCCACCACGTACCCGAGCACACGAGGGTTGGACCCTCCCGCGTATAGCCGTGCGCGGCTTAGCCGTGTCTGGGGAAAGGGGGATCCTGGGGGTTGAGCCGATGCTGGGTGTTCGGACCTTTAAGGCCCCCCGGTGGAGGCAACACACCTCTTCGGCCTCTGCTTCACATAGACGGCACCCCCGGACTGACCCACCCGGGGGAAATCGGCAGTCGCCCTTTCCTGTCCTCCTCCTCAATCTTCGTCTTTCTCTCTGACTTTCAATCTTTCCTGTCTCCTACTCACTTCCTTTTACTTCTGATCTTCTGGGCGGCAAGGGTTAACCTTGTGTGGGTAGCCAACCTTGGATAATCCATATTTGGTTATAGTGGTGACGTACAGCTGGCGTCTGCAGGCCTTGTGTTTACAGGCCCTGCAGCGTCCCCTTGTTGGGCTCCATGGTGGGTGGCTGGCGTTGCTGCCGAAAACCCAGATATTCTTATGGCTAGTCCTTTTCCACCACTCCCTGATCGCCGTCTGAAAAGAGGGCGCACCGAAGATGTGTTCCAGTTTTTTGGACGCCAAACACAGAATTTCCCCAGATTTCATATCATTCACTCTGAAACCTCAAACAAATCGGTACGAACAATGTCACCATTTCTTGTCTCAAAGTCTTTGACTAATATTTTTGGACCAGGCTTTAAAGCATCCAGGATGGCAAGCGGGGATCTCCTCTTGGAGCTCCGTGATGTGAAACAATATGAGAAACTGCCCAATCTAGTATCATTTGGGGACACCCAAGTGACAGTAACCCCACATCGTACTATGAACACCACCCGTGGCGTTATCTCAGATGATGATTTAATGGAGCTAACCGAGGCTGAACTCTTGGAGGGCTTTAGTGAGCAAAATGTGATAAACGTTAAAAGAATTAAGATGAGGCGCGACGGCAAAGAAATCAAGACCAAGCACCTAGTACTTACTTTTGGTTCAAGTGTCCTGCCCGAGTCCATCGAGGCCGGCTACCTCAGACTTCGTGTTAGGCCATACGTGCCAAATCCTCTTAGGTGCTTCAAGTGCCAGCGATTCGGGCACAGTTCACAGAATTGCCGAGGCCGGCAAACTTGTGCTAAGTGCAGTGCCAATGAACATTCCTCCGAAACTTGCAATAACTCTCCACATTGTGTCAACTGTGATGGTGAGCAGGCCGCATACTCACGGTCGTGCCCGTCATGGAAGAAAGAGAAAGAAATTGTGACTATTAAAGTCAAAGAAAATATCACATTCAAGGAGGCACGTAGGCGGGTATCATACCTGCCCAAAAACACCTTTGCCGATGTGGCGCGTCAGGGGGCAGCGACACAACGGCTTCCGGCGCCTGCCCGGCCTGCAAGCAGCGAGCCCGCAGTGACGCCATCCGCCCCCTCGGCGGCTGCAGCTAGCGCTGCTCCGCCAACTCACAAGAAGGGGCCATCGAGCTCTGGGCTGGTGGCCTCCAGGGCCTCGTCCTTCGAGGCGAGGCCTTCCCGTCAAACCAACCGCTCGCAAGAGCGCGTGTCCAGCGCCTCGCAAGAGGCGATGGACACAACAACTGGCCAGACGGCGCCGTCAGCGCCTAAGGAGCCGCGAGAATCTCGCGATCGCTCCAAAAAAGAAAAAGCCCGCATCACAGGGCCCGACAAGGGCTCTGTAGCTTAAGTTAGTCTCCTTTACACACAGCACAAAAAACACTTTCAACATGAATACACAAATTATACAGTGGAACGTCAGAGGACTCCTACACAACCTCGATGACGTCAAAGAAATCCTACACAAGTTTAATCCGAAGGTGCTGTGTGTTCAGGAGACACACCTTAAACCTACACAATGCAACTTTCTCCGGCAATACGCCATCTTTCGCAAAGACCGCGATGACACCTCCGTGTCATCCGGCGGTGTTGCTATCGTAGTTGACAGAGGTGTTGCCTGTCGAGAACTGAAACTTCGTACGCCCCTAGAGGCAGTTTTGCTGTCCGAGGGGTATTGTTTGACAGGCTAGTCACTGTTAGCTCTATATACATCCCTCCTAATTATCATCTTAATAAAACTGAATTTCAGAACTACATAGATGAACTTCCGGCACCATACATAGTTGTCGGAGATTTAAATGCACATAACACATTGTGGGGAGACTCTCGTTGCGATGCGAGAGGACGCCTAATTGAAAACTTTCTCTTTTCTTCAGGAGCATGTTTACTTAATAAGAAAGAGCCAACTTACTACAGCATGGCGCACAACACATACTCCTCCATAGATTTAAGTATCGTGTCGAGTACACTGATTCCGTACCTGGAGTGGTCCGTTCTGAAGAACCCTTTTGGGAGCGACCACTTCCCAATCATGTTAAAACTGACAAAACAAGATCTATGCTCCCCACACATTCCCCGATGGAAGGTTGACTCGGCTAACTGGGAACGTTTCCACGAACAAACTTATTTAAGCAGGGATGATATTGCCTTTTTAAATATAGATGATGCTGTAGCATATATAACGGGCTTTATAATTGAGACTGCCACAACATGCATCCGTCAAACTAACGGACTGGCTAATAAACGTCGTATCCCGTGGTGGAACGAAGAATGCAAGGAAGCACGGAAAAATCAAAACAAAGCTTGGGGACGACTTCGCGACTCTCCAACCGCCGAAAACTTGATTAATTTTAAACAAATAAAGTCCCAGGCTAGAAGAACACGTCGACGTGCTAAAAGTAAGAGTTGGGAGAAGTACATCTCCATTATAAATTCTTACACGGATGAGACGAAAGTGTGGAATCGAGTAAATAAATTAAAAGGCCGGGAGGTACACCCACTCCCCTTAGTAAGTACTCAAGGAGAGAGCCTGGAAGATCAGGCTGGTTGTCTGGGCGAACACTTTGAATATATCTCCAGTGCGTCCCACTACACACAAGCATTTTTGAGAGTCAAAGAACGCGAAGAGCGACAGCCCCTAAAACGTAAAGGTTCATCGATTGAGGTCTACAACTATCCATTTACTTTAACTGAACTGAAAGCATCCCTCGCTTGCTGCAATAACTCTGCGCCAGGCGGTGATCGTGTCATATATGAAATGATTAAGCACCTGAATCCTGAAGCGCTGAAAACACTCCTGTATCTTTTCAATGTCATGTGGGCGCATGGATATATCCCGTCCTCGTGGAAGGAAGCTATAGTCATTCCCGTGCTTAAACAAGGCAAAGACCCGTCCCTAGCCAGCAGCTACAGGCCAATAGCGCTAACAAGCTGTCTGTGCAAACTATTTGAAAAAATGATCAACAGGCGCTTAATCTGTTTCCTTGAAAATAACAAATTACTAGACCCCTTCCAATGTGGTTTCAGGGAAGGTATGTCCACAACAGACCACCTTGTTCGCATTGAGTCTTATATTAGAGACGCTTTTATACATAAGCAGTTCTGTCTTTCAGTGTTCCTCGACCTAGAAAAAGCTTACGACACGACATGGCGCTACGGCATTCTCCGAGATCTCTCTGCGATGGGTGTCCGTGGCAACATGTTAAATACAATCGAAAGTTACCTATCTAATCGCACATTCCGCGTAAGAGTGGGCAACGCTTTGTCTAAGTCATTCACCCAAGAGACCGGTGTTCCACAGGGAGGCGTGCTTAGTTGCACACTATTTATTGTAAAAATGAATTCCCTGCACACAGTCATTCCACGGCCAATGTTTTACTCTGTTTATGTCGACGATGTGCAAATTGCCTTCCAGTCATGCAATATTGCCATCTGCGAACGACAAGTGCAGCTTGTAATAAACAAATTGTCCAAATGGGCAGATGAGAACGGTTTTAAAGTAAACGCTCAGAAGAGCACTTCCGTACTCTTTACAAACAAGAGAGGCATAATGCCTGTCCCCAGTATACAAATCAAAGGAGATGCACTCTCTGTCAGCAGCGAGCATAAGTTTCTAGGCATTATTTTGGATTCCAAGCTTACATTTATTCCTCATATTAAGTATCTTAAGGCCAAATGCCTGAAGACAATGAACCTTTTAAAGCTTCTATCACATATGACTTGGGGTAGTGACCGAAAGTGTCTGCTTAACCTGTATAAAAGTCTTGTCCTCTCACGCCTTATTACGGGTCTATAATTTATAATTCTGCAACGCCAAGTGCATTAAAAATACTAGACCGTGTTCACCACTTAGGTATCCGCCTCGCGACTGGTGCTTTCAGGACAAGTCCAATCCAGAGCCTCTACGTAGAGTCGAATCAGTGGTCACTTCATCTGCAGCGGTCATACAGCAGTTTTACATATTTTCTGAAAGTGCAAGGAAATATTGAACATCCGTCTTATTCAACAATAAACGATGTGACCGCTGCCACACTATTCCACAATCGACCTTCAGCGAGAAAGCCGTTCTCTTTGCGTGTGAGGAATCTTAGTGAGGAAATGGGTGTTCCGCTGCTTGATCATCGTCCTATGGCCCCAGTGAAACTGTTACCTCCGTGGCAGTGGCAGCTCATAGATTGTGACACATCATTTATAGAAGTCACGAAACACGCATCAGAGGCACACATTAAAATGCATTTCCTAGAACTTCAGTCCAAGTACTCGTGCACAGAGTATTACACAGACGCTTCTAAGTCACACGCCGGGGTTTCTTATGCAGCCGTCGGCCCATCCTTCTCGGAATCCGGTGTACTCCACCCGGAAACAAGTATCTTTACGGCTGAGTCCTATGCACTTTTATCAGCTGTAAAGCATATAAAGAAATCAAAACTTCAAAAGACTATCATATATACAGACTCTCAAAGTGTCGTGAAAGCCTTGATGTCATTCTGCAAACTAAGAAATCCTGTACTCATTGAGCTCTATTCTGTTCTTTGTAGAGCTTACGCCACTAGCCAGCATATCATTATATGCTGGGTGCCTGGGCATAGAGGCATCGAGGGCAATGTTCTTGCAGACCAAATGGCCACATCAGTCACATCAACCGCTATTAACTCTACAGCTGCTGTTTCTGCAACAGATTTGAAACCTTTCTTGCGAAAGAAACTGCGAAGCCACTGGCAACGCTTGTGGGACACACAAACAAGTCATAAGCTTCATTTGATTAAGCCACAGCTAGGTTACTGGCCCCCCATAACTAAAACACGACGAACTGATGTCCTGTTCTGTCGTCTAAGAATAGGACATACATATGGCACCCACAATTTTTTGCTTATTGGTGATGAACCACCAACCTGTGGTAGATGTTGTGAGAGGCTGACCGTCCTCCATGTCCTCGTGGAGTGTCGGGAAGCCGAAGCCGAAAGAAGGATACATTTTCCGGTAGCATACCGCTACAATATCCCTCTACATCCCATGCTATTTATTGGTGAAGAACCGCTTTTTAATGCCAAAGCAGTCCTCGATTTTTTGAGTGATGTTGTGCTACATGTTATTAGCCCAATAAGTTCGTAGCACATCCTCTCTCCAGAGGATGTCGCTGTGATAATTTTTGATAGCACATGCCTCCAGGCCCTTGTGGTTCAAGGGCTCTGTTTAGGTAGTAGTGCTTCTTGCCAATTACTGTATCTTAAGTATTTTAAATATATTATTCTTCTTTCTCAATGCATTCCTCATTTCATAGTACACATCATTAGTCATTGCCATGATTTTAGTACATATATATTTTACGCACTTTACAGCGATAATTTTAGGCCCCTTTACAGCCATGTTTCATCTACTTCTCAGAATTCATTGCTCGACGGCACATTCACAAACACTGGCATGGCGCTCTTTGGCCATAACTGACCCTTGCGCCATAAAACATCACACATCAATCAATCAATCAATCCCCAAGATTTCTCGAACATTAAAAAAATTAAATTAGGGGTTTTACGTGCCAAAACCACGATCTCATTATGAGGCACGCCGTAGTGGGGGACTCCGGAAATTTTGGCCACCTGGGTTTCTTTAACATGCACCTAAATCTAAGTACACGGGTGTTTTCGCATTTCGCCCCCATCGAAATGCGGCCGTCGTGGCCGGGATTCGAACCCGATTTCTCCAATATTGACTCAAGCAATAATAACTATTTCAGTACACGCATGCACATATAGAGGTATTATGAAACATGGTTTTACGGCGCAAATTTATGCGGGACACAGCGAGATACATACATAATACTCGTAACCAGCTAGCCCACCTTAGTTCCTTGAATACAGATAGAGATAATGCGCTGCCGTAATATGTCCGCGATACGGCCATTTCCCCCATCTTGTTGACAAAAAAGCGAGAACTTCTAACTACGTACCACTTCAAATGAACCTCGAGTTTTGAACAAAAAATGCCGTTGACAGCGCGCAGTTTTCAAACATTTTCAGCACTTCATTTTCTAATTACGCTAGCTGCGCCGTTACTGACGATACCGGTTGCAGCGATGATCACAGGGCAGTATTTACCAGGCTGCGCTCGTCTCAGCACCCGATTTTCTAAGTAATGCTTCTATACGCTTGATAAAATGACTGACCCACAGGCAGAGCACTCAGTGACGGTGCGTCCAAGCAGCGGCAAATGTCGTAGAGCTAAGCCTGGCAGAAACAAAAAAGGCGGCCGAAATTAAAACCAGAGTTCTTTTATGAATAAAAGCGTATCCTTGCCCTTCGCCGGGACTTTTGTCGCTGGCGTGCGAGTTAACAGGGAGCGCTCCGGACCCCGTGTCGGAGCTTCTGTAACTCGTCAGCATCCCTGCCCCGCCGAAGTTCAAGAGCGTGAGGCCGTTAAGCAAGAAAACGACGACCCAGGTGGCAATAAGTTGTGGGTTTCACGGGATGGACTCCGCAAGGACGCCACCGCTAGATGCACGGGGCTTCGAGTTTTTACGAAACAGCGAACAGACTTTACACGCAGTAATACTCGCGCTCGTATTGCGTTGAGATCATTCTGAAATGGAGAACGTGACGAGCAACAGAGTAGGCAACTACTGCAACCAACAAAACAGGGGAGAAAAGGCTCGAATTCCAAACGGCGATGAGTCCTGCTGCGAAACCACGGTCAAATCATCGTCAAAAAGCTTCCGCAATGAGCATATACGCAAGCGAGCACTGCTGCTCGCCTACCGAGATCCGCCGCCGTCGACGGCGCCCCTGCGACACTCGCGGTTGACACAAATGGAAGCGGGCGCGGACTCGTTAGGTGCGCGACGGTAACGACCGTTAAGCGCGTCGAAATGAAACCGACCCCCCCCCCCCCCCTCTGCCACGTCAGAGGTCGTAGAGCTCACGGAGCTCGCGATGTGCGCGAGCATCGCGCGGTACGAGACCGCTAGACGGTGGTACAGTGTACTAGAAGGGGTAACGGTAGTAACGTTTCTGTTGCCGTCGCCGACGTGTTCAGTCTCTCAGTGTTGCTCCCCTTTCCACCGCCAGTCAGCGATGCGTACAAACACCGCAACGCCTATCGGCAACAGCCGGAAATCGTTGAATCCTCGTCATCGTCGCGCCCAGAGTGAACTGAAACCTAGAAATCAGCAAGCTGCATGAATGGTACGACATTGCTGGTCGACAAAGCGGACGGAAAGCTTCGCACGACTGACAGTTGAAACCGCGTAGAAAAACACGTGCGCCGGGCATGCCGCTGATGCCGCCGCGTCGTCCGTCGAACCGGAAGCTGCTAGCAGACGGCGCGCCCCACAATTCCCTGCGATTGCTCGTTTTACGGGTCACCTATTCCCAGAGGAGAGAAAGGGGGGGAGCGTAGGAGAGTGAGAGAGGGGAGGGGCCGCGCATGCGCTGTGGAGGTGTGGCACGCGGGCGCCGCTCCGTAGATGATTCCTAGAGAAGCGAAACGGGGAGCGTAGGAGAGGAGAGAGAGGGGAGGGGACGCGCATGCGCTGTGGGGGTGTGGCACGCGGGCGCCGTGCCACACCCCCACAGGACTCCCTACAGGATTCCTAGAGGAAAGAAAGGGGTGGAGCGTAGGAGAGGAGAGGGAGAGGGGAAGCGCATGCGCTGTGGGGGTGGGTGGGAGGCGGGGCGGACGGACAGAGCCGCCGGCAAGAAATGCTTCGCATTTAAAACAGATTGAGTCTAAGAAGTTCATGACTTGCGAGTATATGACGTGTTCCGTGATTTTGCAGGGGACACTAGTTAATGATACAAGACAATAATTTAATGGGGTGTCTGTTGCCCGATTTGAAAACTGGAACGACCTTGCCCACTTTCCAGTCGGATGGTAAGATGCCTGTAGAGAGTGACTGCGAAAACAACAAAGTTATGTGCGCCGCAGATACATGTTTAATATTGCTACGCGAGAGACATTCATCCTGGGGCAGACGACGAAGAAGACGGTTCTCTTTGGTGCTGGTGGCTGTCCACCATCTTGGCTACTGTGTCTCTCTCATACTGTAAATACAGTGTAAATAGTCCCGCCTTGTGCCGTTTTACGTAACATCTTTTTGGTGGAAGTGCGGGGTAGTTCCCTGTTTCGATCACGGAGCTTCGCAACGGCCGCCTCATCACGCTTGCGACCATGTCAGTCGGTGCAGGCACATCGTCTTCACCCCCTGCCCCTCCCGTCGCTCCGACCTACATCGTTCTGCCTCCTGCTCGTGATCCTGGCGTATTTTCCGGCCAGGATGGGGTTGACGTCGACAAATGGCTCAACCTTTACGAACGGATCAGCGCCGGCTACAGGTGGGACCCGACCCTTATGCTCGCCAACGTGCTTTTTTACCTCGATGGCCCACCGCGGGTGTGGTTCGAGACGCACGAGGCGGAAATTACCAGCTGGGACTCTTTCAAAGAGAAGATCCGTGACCTTTTCGGTGACAGCACTGGTCGGCAGCTTGCTGCGCGGAATGAACTTGCAACTCGTGCACAAACATCCTCCGAGTCATACGTCTCGTACATTCAGGACGTTATTGCTCTTTGCCGCCAGGTTGACGAGCACATGTCTGAGTCCGAGAGGGTTTCTCATGTGCTCAAAGGTATCGCCGACGATGCTTTTAACCTGCTCGTCTATACCAACGTTGATACCGTCGACACAATCATCAAAGAGTGCCGGCGGTTTGAACATGCGAAGAGCCGCCGTATTACCCAGAAATTCACCCGGCTGCCCAATACGGCTGCAACTTCATCGTGTGATGCCGTTCGCCAGCCGCCCACCTGTGACCACGTCACTCGCATTGTTCGTCGCGAGATTGAAGCCGCCTGTCCTGCACCGATTCAACCCCCCGTGTTTACAACCCACGCCAGTGACCCATCGCAGCCATCGGTGTCCCTCATCCAAGCTGTCGTCAGGCAGGAGTTTGCTAATCTTGGCCTTCCATCAGCGTGCCCACTGACTCGTCCTGACGCTCGGCCTTATTCCTCTGGACCCACTCGACGCTCCTACACCTCTCCCGGCTCCTTCCGCAATCCTGCGGAATGGAGAACGCCCGACGATCAGCCCATCTGCTTCTCCTGCCATCAGGCCGGGCGCATTGCTCGTTATTGCCGTCGCCGTTGGACCTACGCATCTCGCCAGACCTCCATGTACCCTACTCCTTTCAGACGTCCAGCCGCTGGTTCCCCTACTTACTACTCGTCGTCCTCCCACGAGCCTCTTCCATCTGACGCCACTGCTCCTGTTCGCCGCTTCTCCCGCTCCCCGTCGCCGCAACGCCGCCAATCCCGCTCGCCGCAGCCTCGCCGCTTTTCCTCGCCGTCCTTCTCTGGACGATCGCCGCAGGAAAACTAGATAGTGCAGCTTATGGAGGTGAAGCTGCAATGCCATCGTCCACTGCAAATCCTCTACTGACGCTCCCCACTCACCATAGCCTTCTTGAAGTCAAAGTCGACAATGTTCCTGTGACCGCCCTCATCGACACTGGCGCACACTTGTCTATTATGAGCGCCTCTTTATGCCGCCGCCTGCAGAAGATTATGACGCCGTCTACGACACAGACAATACGTGTTGCCGATGGTGGTGCTGTTCAAGTGATCGGAATGTGCACCGCCCGTGTCAGCATTGCCGGTCGTCACACTGTTGTCCTTTTTGCCGTCCTTGCTCACTGCCCCCATGACCTTATCCTTGGCCTTGACTTCCTTTCGGCACACTCGGCCTTAATTGATTGTTCTGAAACGCTCTGCCTCGATCTTCCTCTTGTATCAGATGCCTGCGATACGCCCGTCAGCCGCTTAAGCCCCACCGATTTTGTTCGCCTACCACCGCGAGCCGTCACGTACGTGTGTTTGTCATCGACCCCTCCCGTTCCTGACGGCGACTATATCGTCTCTCCGATTACAGACGTCCGCCTGACGCGCAATGTTACTGTGCCACATACCATCGCCACATTAGTTGATAACTGTGTGTTTCTCCCGCTACTAAACTTTGGTCTGACCCCCCAAGTGTTGCCCCACAAGATGTCGCTTGCCCACCTCACCGCGATAACAGACTATGACGTCGAGGTTGTCGCCATAACTGCACCTGCGGAAGCTGCAGTTTCCCCGTCACCAAGTTCCGACGACAGCATTTTTCGCAACATGATTGGATCAGACCTTTCGCCTGACCAGGCCGACGCTCTTTGCCGGGTTTTGGCCTCATACAGCGACATTTTCGACATTCGTGATCGACCCCTGAGCCAGACTAAGATTGTCGCCCACCGTATCAACACTGGCGACTCTTTGCCCATTCGCCGTCGACCTTACCGTGTGTCCGCATCAGAGCGCGAAGTGATTCAAAAAGAAGTGGCTAAAATGCTTGCGAAGGACATCATCGAACCATCTTCTAGTCCTTGGGCCTCTCCCGTCGTATTAGTAAAGAAGAAAGACGGTTCCTGGCGTTTCTGCATTGATTATCGGCACCTCAACAAAATCACCAAGAAGGACGTGTACCCTCTTCCTCGTATTGACGACGCCCTCGACTGCCTCCATGGTGCCACCTTCTTTTCATCCCTGGACCTTCGATCTGGCTACTGGCAAATCGCTGTAGACGACCTGGATCGCGAGAAGACCGCCTTCGTGACCCCTGACGGCCTTTACCAATTCAAGGTCATGCCTTTCGGTCTCTGCAACGCACCAGCCACGTTTGAGAGAATGATGGACACACTGCTTCAAGGATTTAAATGGTCGACGTGTTTATGTTACCTGGACGACGTGATAATTTTCTCCCCCACTTTCGCAACACACCTTGAGCGGCTTTCGACCATTCTAGCAATCTTCCGACGAGCTGGCCTCCAGCTAAATTCCTCGAAGTGCCACTTCGCCCTTCGTCAAATTACTGTCCTCGGCCACCTCGTTGACGCTTCCGGTGTCCGACCGGACCCAGCAAAGATAAGCGCTGTCACGAACTTCCCCGTTCCACGGTCTGTCCATGACGTCCGTAGCTTCGTGGGGCTTTGTTCCTACTTTCGCCGTTTTGTGAAAAACTTTGCGGCGCTCGCACGTCCACTCACTGATCTTCTCAAGCAAGACGTCCCGTTTTGTTGGGGTCCTCTACAAGCTGACGCCTTCTCTGAGCTCATCGCCGCCCTAACGACACCACCTATTCTTGCCCATTTTGACCCAGCTGCTCCCACGGAAGTGCGCACAGATGCTAGTGGTCACGGCATCGGTGCAGTTTTAGTCCAAAACCAACAAGGCGTTGACCGTGTTATTGCGTACGCAAGTCGTCTCCTATCGAAATCTGAACGCAATTACTCTATTACGGAACGGGAATGTCTTGCCCTTGTCTGGGCGGTTTCGAAATTCCGTCCTTACTTGTATGGCCGCCCTTTCCGTGTTGTCACCGATCATCACGCTCTCTGTTGGCTTTCTTCACTGAAGGACCCTACTGGACGACTTGGTCGTTGGGCGCTGCGCCTTCAGGAGTACTCTTACTCAGTTACCTACAAGTCTGGCCGCCTCCATTTGGACGCGGACTGCTTGTCCCGCTACCCTGTTGACCAACCAGAGGGACCGGACATCGAACCTAACCCCTGCGTTATGTCTATGTCTCAGCTTCTCCAGATTGGTGACGAACAACGCCGTGATGATGCTTTGCGATCGCTCATTGATCGGCTGGAATCCGCACCTAACGACGCCTCACTGCGCATGTTCGCCCTCGTGAATGGCACACTTTACCGTCGTAACGTCCAATCAGATGGCCCTGAGCTGCTTCTCGTTGTGCCTAAACAGCTGCGTTCAACGGTACTGCGTGAGCTTCACGACGAACCAACTGCTGGTCACCTTGGTGTGTCCCGCACGTACGACCGTGTCCGGCGCCGCTTCTTTTGGCGCGGTCTCGCCCGGTCTGTTCGACGTTACGTGACCTCCTGCGACAAATGCCAACGTCGGAAACGTCCTGCCGCACCCTCGGCTGGACTGCTTCAGCCGCTCTCCATCCCGACCGAACCATTCTTCCGGGTTGGTTTGGACCTTCTCGGTCCTTTTCCTGAGTCACGATCCGGCAACAAGTGGGTCGCCGTTGCTATCGATCATGCGACCAGGTATGCAATCACTCGAGCGCTCCCCACCAGCACTGCTACTGACGTTGCCGATTTCTTGCTCCACGATGTTATTCTGCACCATGGCGCCCCTAGTCAATTGCTCACAGATCGAGGCCGCGCATTTTTATCACGAGTAATCAACGATCTCTTGCGCTCCTCCTCAACGCAGCACAAGTTGACCACTGCCTACCATCCCCAAACAAATGGCCTCACCGAGAGACTAAATCGCACCCTCACGGACATGCTCTCAATGTATGTTTCATCTGACCACCGTGACTGGGACCTGGCGTTACCTTACGTGACTTTCGCGTACAATTCCTCGCGTCACAATACCGCCGGTTATTCACCCTTTTATATGCTCTTTGGCCGTGAACCAACGTTACCGATGGACACCCTACTACCGGCTGCTGCCGCGCCGCCTAGCGAATATGCACGTGATGCCATCGCTCGTGCCGATCACGCTCGTCAGATCGCCCGCTCTAGGCTGTTGGCCTCGCAAGCGACCCAGAAGCGCTTCTATGACAGCCGGCATCGCGACGTTCGCTTCTCACCCGGTGCCTTAGTTCTCCTGTGGTGTCCATTCCGCCGTGTTGGCTTATCCGAAAAGTTGCTATCTCGATACACGGGTCCTTACCGAATCGTCCGCCAGGTCACGGACGTCACCTACGAGATTGTTCCCGTCTCTCCGACTTTACCGCCGGCGATCGCTCCCAGTGACATAGTTCACGTTAGCAGACTGAAAGCCTACCGCCTTCCTCCTAACGACAATGTGTGAAGTGCGCCGGGACGGCGCTTGCACCGCCGGGGGTAATGCTACGCGAGAGACATTCATCCTGGGGCAGACGACGAAGAAGACGGTTCTCTTTGGTGCTGGTGGCTGTCCACCATCTTGGCTACTGTGTCTCTCTCATACTGTAAATACAGTGTAAATAGTCCCGCCTTGTGCCGTTTTACGTAACAATATTTTTAAGAGTTTGGAATTAATATCATCTACACCTGCTGACGATGAAAGCTTGATTTTATCAATGATCGAGGTGATTCTGTCTGCCGAGAATATAATTGGTGGCATACACGCAGTTATGTTAGTAGATGTGGGAAGATCTGTAGTTGAAGTCTCGTTAATAAATACAGAGAAAAAGGCTGCGTTAAAAATGTCAGCACACTCGCTATCGCTGACTACTCCGCCATGTGCATTTAACACGCTGATCATGCGCGCCTCCTGAGGGTATACTATTTGCCAAAATTGACGAGGACTGTTCGTAAGCATTTTAGGCAGTTCATCGTCGAAAAGGGAGAATTTAGCATTCCGTATAGCCCTCAGATAATCGTCTTCGGTCACAAACTATTTCCCCCAATCAGAGGGGTGTCCGTTTAGTTTGGCTGAGCGGAAGAGCTGTTTCTTTTTGTTTTCAAGTCGCTTAAGCGTTTTAGTGAACCATGGATTGTTATGGTTTCCTCGGAACCTTATTCTCGGTATGAACTTGTGAACGAGATCACCTAGCTTGTTTTTAAATATTAACCAGTTTTCATTAGTAGAGGGCGTAGAACATAACCTCACAAACGTAGGAACAAATGCGCTCAGATCACTATTAATGGCATCATAATTACGTTTATTGTGATGATGATGATGATGATGATTGCATTTTATTGGCCCAAGGGCATCTAAGGCCAAAGAGCGCCAGGGCTTGTGTCTTGGTTTATCTCATTGTGAGTTTAAAACTATGATTTAAAATAAAGGCTGTAAAGAGCCTCTAAAATAATCTCTCAATAAATAAAATAAAATCTCTCTAAAATAATCTCTAAAATAAATATAAGATCTTAGCTGTGTTGCGTACCGGCACACATGTTTAATTATTGTGGATAGTCCGAGACCCTTGCTATACAATTCTTGCTTACGCAAGAAGTGGGAGGGCTCAGACATACATACTTTAGTGCATCAGATTGTACCTCACCTGTGAGGCACAATCTGACGATTAGGATGGAATGAGATGATTTCTAGAAAATTAGCTTGTGCAAGGTAATTAAGCACTCTTTTAAAGTTAAAAAGTGCATCTTCTGATAAGAACATCGAGGGATGGGGAGGTATTTGGTATTTATAAAGTTCCTTAAAATGAGCCACTCTCTCTCGGTGAAGTTCAGGGCATTGAATGAGGAAATGTAGAAGTGTTAGGTTCTCACCGCAGCGTGTGCACGTCGGAGGGTCAGTTGCAGTCAAAAGGTATTTATGTGTCCCATAAGTGTGTCCTATTCTAAGTCGTGCCAAGGTGACTTCGGTGTGTCTATCAAGCTTCAGTGGGAAAGATTTGGTTAGTTGTGGTTTGAGCAGGTGCAGCTTATTTTTATCTTCTTTGTCCCACTCAGCTTGCCAACGTCTACGGAGCGCCTTTCGTACCGCAGGTTTCAGGTCTATACCAGGTACCCAGCCTACATCAATTGTGCCCCTATGAGCCGCTTCTCCAGCATTTTTGTCCGCCATTTCATTGCCTGCGATCCCAGAGTTGCCTGGAACCCAGCATACAACAAGACCAAGGTTTAGTTTATACGCTACTTGTATGTGTTTGAAGAGTTTGTTTAATACGGGGTTTCGGCTTGCTTTGCCACAGGACAGGGCTGTGACAACGCTTAAAGAATCTGTGTATATTATAGACTTTTGTGTCTTGTGCTGTACTGTGTATTCAACAGTGATCAGAATACCGTATGCTTCCGCTGTAAAGATGCTGCTATGGGTATGCAAGGTTTTAGAGTTGGAGAAGTTTGGGCCATGGGCTGCACATGATACCGAAGTTGCAGACTTTGAAGCATCAGTAAAAAATGCCATAGATATATACTTGTCTTCAAGGGCCAAGAAATGTTGCTGAATGAGGGCACTTGGACAACTCTTTTTGCTAAGCTCTTTAAAGGACAAGTCACAGGTGACTGGGCATTGCTCCCAAGTAGGGTTAAGTTCAGCGTAGTCAGTTTCTTGCAGATCTGTGAAAACTATTGCAAGTTTTCTCGCAACAGACCTCACTGCTAGCGGGAACGGCGGAGCGTGTGAAGGCCGGTTTAAATACAACTGATTTGTTGACTGATCATTTATGAGTGCTTTGCATGGATGTTGTTTTAGCGACATGATTCTTATTGCATAGGTGACTCCAAGATACGTACGCTGATAATCCAGTGGCCACTGATCCGACTCTGCAGAGAGACTTTGGACCGGGGTGGTACGAAAGGCACCAAGTGCTAGGCGGATACCCAAGTGATAGACAGGGTCAAGTAGCTTAAGTGTTGTCTTTGAAGCTGACTGGTAAACAATACATCCATAGTCTATGCGCGACAACACAAGGCTTTTAAAAAGAGATAGAAGACAATACCTATCTGTTCCCCAGGATTGGTGAGATAGAATCTTTAAAATGTTCATAGTTTTAAGGCATTTCAGCTTCAACTGTTTTATATGTTGAATAAAGCTGAGCTTAGCATCAAAGATTACAACCAAAAACTTTTGTTCTTTCGCATTTTTGTGGCGTGCAAACTACGTTCCGACCAAAATTCCTACGGTGTCAGGTCCCTGAAGCTACAGGCTCTCGCTGGACACCAGTTTCATCACCATCGGCCCACCGGGAGGGCCATTACGGCCCAAAACCCGTTCGGGCACACCGAACGACAGCCAGCCCTAATGAAGACTACGGCATCGTCGCCTCGCCGCGCCGCAGCTGCACGATGCCGGACGACGCGGAGCCCCAAGGCCGCACCGAGGGCGGGTCAACCACCCCACCGACCCACCGGGTAAGCTCTTTTCAAGGCATGGACGTCGTTGAAGTAGAGGGAGAAACTATTGCACCTGAAGAAGTATCTAAAGAAGCGGGCTGGCTTACCAGCCACCGCAATAGGAGCCGTAGAGCTATAGAGCAGTTCAGCATAATGGCTGATGAAACAAGCAAAACAACTGGCACTGGCGAAGCGCGTTCTGGTGCGTGCCAGAGCGCAGCGCGTGCCACCAAGAAACCGAAGCCGCCGCGACAGCCACAACTTCCAAGGGAAGATATAAAGATCATCGTACGGCCCCGCGACGGGCTAAATGTCTCAAAACTAAGTGATGCGCAAATTCGAGATGAAGTATTGCGAGCCGCATCAGTACCGATTGCAGAGGCGGAAGATGACATATATCGCTCCTGCGTGGAAAAAAATGTCATAGTAATCAGCACTCCGCGAATGGCAAATGCTGAGAAATACAACCGCATCAGGGAACTCCAAATTGGAGACACGCACTACGAAGCCACAGCCTACGCCGCCCCACCGGCAGACACCTACAAAGGCGTAATCCACAACATTCCGGACTACGACACTGCGGAGGACATCACCAAAAGTCTCATCTACAAGAAGAACTCCACCATCCTGCAGGCCCGTCGCATGGGCAACACCAACTCAGCCATCATCATCTTTGAAGGCCCAAATGTACCCTTCTACGTCTACTATACAGAGGCGCCGAGTACCGCTGCTACCTCCACAAGAAAAAAGTCGAAGTGTGCGGAGCCTGCGGCCGGATCTGTCATCGCGCGGACGTGTGCCCTACCCCCGACAAGAAACAGTGCAAAGACTGTGGTGCCCAAAACCCCGCGGACAATCACAGCTGCAACCCTAAGTGCGCGCTCTGCGGTAAAGATCACCCCACGGGAGACAAGAGCTGCCAGAGACACTTTCAGACGCCTTTCCTCATCAAACAGCGCCAGTGGGAAAAACAGCTACAACAACAACAACAACCTTGCACAACCACAGCGGCGGCGGCGGCAGAGACCCATCGTTGCCACGTCAAGCAGGCAAGCAGACAACGGCAGCCCAACGCCCATCCCTATCAAAATCGAGGTACACTGCCGCCGATCGCAAGGCATCCAGATCAAGATCCCCATCGGGACATAGACCCCAAGCTAAACAAGAAAGCAAGACCTCAACCATTAACAACAAGGTGAGCTGGGCAAATGTAGTCTCCCAGTCCGAACCCACTAAGATAGAAAACTCCACGCTCCCCTCATCTCACGACAGCAAGCTAACTAAAATCAAACAAATGCTCGAAATTCTACTAACAGAGAATAAGGCCCTCAAGGCCGAGGTAGCCCAACTGAAGGCGACACCGCCGAAAGAAGTTGTACCCGCGGAACCAGAAACTGTCCATATAGAGATAGATGCACCTTCGGCAGTTGCAGAAGCTACCACACAATACGCGCAGCCAGATTCCGATACCGAGAGCCTACCCGCGAAGCGCAGAGCGGTAGAACAATCCCCTCCTTCCCAAGGGACAACCGCCCACTCTGGCACCTCTAAGCGTAACATCAGGGAAGAGACGATCATAGAGGAAATCACCAGGGCCATTGATATCAAATTCGAGATAATGCATAAAACATTCCACACCATGAAAACAAACCTTGCCGAAAATTATAATGCCAGAATCGCGGTCCTCGAAAACGCCCAACAAAGGCCTAGCGTAGGGCCCATTAAAGTAACTAAGCCTTACAACTGCCCGACCAAGGATGGCCTGTAATAGCGGTAAAAGCGCTATGTACGTCATATGGCAATGGAACTGCCGGGGATTCCGCCGCAAGCGAGGGAATCTCCAGCAGTTCCTACAAACTAAGGATTCCGAAGCTCCAGACATAATTGCCCTCCAAGAGACGGGGGCCAAATTATCAGGCTATGCGTCCTTCTGCTCCGATGTATCGGGCACAGGCAAAGCGCCAATCGCTACGCTAATCAAACGAAACATACCGGCACTCATACACGAGACCGGCATTGTGTCGGTAGAACACGTCCTAGTGGAAATTATTCCTACGGCAAAGCGAGGAACTGGCAGCCTGTTTGTGCTCAACGTATACAGCAAGCCTAAACAGCAACACAGATTCCTCAATCTATTCCGGAAAGCAGCACACATTGCAAACAAACAACCACTTGTGATACTAGGCGACTTCAATGCACACTCATCTGCATGGGGCTATCGCACCGATCACCGCAAAGGCAGTCAATTGTGGCTAGACGCGCAGCAGGAGCAACTCACGCTGCTCACAGATCCGACACAACCCACGCGCACAGGAAATAGCGTCTGCGTGGACACTACACCAGACCTAACCTTCACCAAAAACGTGTCAGGCGCCACATGCTTCAACACGCAAGAAAACTTGGGAAGTGACCACTTCATAGTGGCCACCAAAATCCGAACGGGACCCGCCAAACCTCTCGGCAAACGAATCCTCATCACGGGCTGGGACAATTTTAGGCAACTACAAACAAACAAAAACGAACCTGCCGTTCCTGAGATTATAGACATTAAGGCATGGGTATGCATGACGCATACTTAGATGTCTACTCGATCCCGAGAGCAGTAAAACTATGCAGGGGCATAATCTCAGCAAAATAATCCATAATTACCCGGGATCAGACACAGACTTAATTAACGAATTCAAGAATCTATACATCGGAAACCATTCCAAAATGCCCTTACCCGCATACACGGGAGATCCAAACCCACTAATCGACGAACCAATCACGGAAGCTGAAGTCCGTGAGGCCATACACGGTCTACGAACGCACTCCGCTCCGGGTCCGGACGGCGTAACAAACAAAACTATACGGAACCTGGAAGATGACTCCATAGAAGCACTAACTAAGTATCTGAATAAGTGTTGGGAGACTGGCCACATCCCTCAACAGTGGAAGGAAGCTAAAATTGTCATGATACCAAAGCCGGGCAAGAGGTTGCAGCTACAGAACCTAAGACCCATCTCGCTCACCTCCTGCCTAGGGAAACTTCTGGAACACATCATCCTTACTCGCCTAAACAAACACATGGAAGCGCACGACCTGTACCCTCACACGATGATTGGATTCAGACGCAAGCTTTCCACGCAGGACATTATGCTTCAGATTAAGCACCAAATAATAGATGGTGATCACAGCTCAGAACTTCATACCCGGGCCATTCTTGGCCTTGATCTAACCAAAGCCTTCGACAATGTTCATCACGAAGCCATCCTAACCCAGATAAACAAACTAGGAGTTGGCTCAAGAGCATACAATTATATGAAAGACTTTCTTACCGAGAGGACAGCCACAATCACCGTCGGTGGGGTAACCTCGGAGAGCATTTCGCTCGGGAATCGAGGGACACCCCAGGGCTCGGTCCTGTCTCCCTAACTCTTCAACATGGCCATGCTAGAATTACCAAGCAAGCTAGCTAAAATCCCTAAACTACAGCATAGCTTATATGCAGACGACGTGACACTCTGGGTAACCGGAGGGAGTGACGGAGAAATCCAAGAAACTTTGCAAAGCGCGATCGAAGTTGTCACAGAATACGTAACACCTAAAGGACTATCCTGCTCCCCGCAAAAGTCAGAGTTACTTCTCTATAGACCCACTTGTAGAGGCAGGAAAACTGTCACCACACCCCCTCAAATCATGCTCAAAGCTAACGACCAGGACATCCCAATAGTACCGAGCATCAGAATCCTTGGACTCAGAATACAGGCCAATGGGCACAACAACGAAGTGATAAAGGCACTAGACTCGCACGTACATCAAACAACAAGACTCATTTCACGCATCGCCAACAGACACCACGGCATGAAAGAAACTAATTTACTCAGATTGGTACAGGCTTTTGTCATAAGCAGAATAGTGTACGCTAGCCCATTCCTGCAACTAAAGAATGATGAACGCTCCAAAATTAACCTCATGATCAGGAGAGCATACAAGCAGGCTCTACACCTACCAATTACGACCGCAAACGAAAAGTTTGAGGCTCTAGGAGTACACAATACTCTTGACGAGCTCATGGAAGCCCAAAGAATTGCCCAACTGGAGAGACTCTCGCGTACTCCGACGGGGCAACACATTCTCCAATCACTCGGGATTACATACAACCCCCAATTTGGACCAAAGCGGGACATTCCCACAGAGTTAATAAAACACATACACGTCCCACCATTACCTAAGAACACTCACCCTCTGCATAACCAAGAGCGCAGGCAGGAAAGAGCCAAATCCTTACAAAAACGCTTTGCAAACTCTCAGGACGTGGCCTATGTAGACGCTGCCGAGTATCGTGACCGAGACGTTATGACAGCGGCTGTACTAGATCAGCAAAATCAAATAATCGCTGCAAGCTCAGTTATTACAACCTCGCTGGAGGTCGGAGAGGAAGTCGCAATCGCCTTGGCGTGCGCTTCCTCCGCAGCCAAATTCATAGTCAGCGACTCAAAGACAGCTCTAAGAAATTTCGCGAAAGGGCGCATTTCGCCTGAAGCCCTCAAAATTCTGGCTAGGGTACCCGAGACCCGGCGCAGATGGACGCAACTCGTTTGGGCACCGGCGCACTCCGGTCTTCCGGGAAACGAAGCTGCTCACAGTCCGGCGCGAGAACTGGCAATCCGCGGCCGCACGACAACCTCTTGCGAGGAGCAGTTCGAATCCCTCCGCCGTTCAGGCAGGGACCGGATGGTATCCTACAAGGAAATTCTACAATTCTACCGCCAGGGCAGGAGGCATTACCCTGCCGCTCACAAAATTTTGGATAAAAAGCAATCAGTTACCTGGCGCCTTTTACAGACGCACACTTTCCCAAACCCAGTGACGTACAGTCACCTCTATCCTGGGCTATATACAGCATATTGCAAACTATGCGCAGGTAGAGCCGATCTTCATCACATCATGTGGGCATGTCCCCTGATAAGGTACAAAAAACCCACTAGCTTATTGCCTCCCCTTCCCATCACTAACCTAGAGCAGTGGGAGACTGCACTGCTCAGCTCAGACCTGGATCTCCAACTACGGGTCGTCCAGATGGCCGAAGACGCCGCCAAAGCACAAGGCCTGGCCGCCGCCTGAGGAAGAAGAGGACAGGCCCTCCCACTCCCCTCCTCCCTAAACTCCATCTCGGACAAAATAAAGTTTATACTACTACTACTACTTCGCAACGATCAGGCTTTTCCCATTCATCGAAATGCATGGGTCAGGACATACCCCTCCTCGTCTGGAGAAAAGCACACAAGTAGTCTTTTCTGCATTGAATCGGAAACCATTTTCATCTGCCCATTTGGCGAGCCGATTAACACTTAACTGTATCTGCCGTCCACATATGGACAGGTTGTAAGATCTGAAACTGATTTGGATGTCGTCCACATAGACAGAGTAAGATATCGTAGGTGGTATAACAGAGCGGAGAGAGTTCATTTTAATTATAAAAAGTGTGCAGCTTAGCGCTCCCCCCTGTGGTACTCCGTTTTCCTGAACAAAAGTGCGCGATAGTACGGTACCAATTCTTACGCGGAACTTCCTTTCAGATAGGTAATTTTGCAGAATGTTTAGCATACTACCACAAATTCCATAGGACGACAGGTCTTGCAGAATACCGTATCGCCAGGCAGTGTCATATGCCTTCTCAAGATCAAAGAATACAGATAGACAGTATTGGTTGTGTACAAATGCATCACGTATATATGCCTCAAGGAGAACAAGATTATCAGTTGTAGACCTCGCTCTTCGAAAGCCAGATTGGTGAGGGTCCAATATACCATTATATTCCAAAAAGTAGACAAGGCGGCGGTTAATCATTTTTTCAAATACTTTAAGTAAACAGCTAGTGAGTGCAATTGGTCCGTAACTGTTAACTAAGGAAGGGTCTTTGCCGTCTTTGAGTATTGGTAAGACTATTGCCTCTTTCCAAGATGAAGGTATATGACCAGTTGCGAAGATTTTATTGTAAAGACCTAAGATACAGTTTAGGGTCTCATCAGGCAGATTGTTTATTATTTCATATGTTATTCTGTCAGAACCTGGAGCTGAGCTGCCACAAGAGCCTAGGGCAAGCTTGAGTTCATGGTATGTTAGTGGTTTGTTGTAACCTTCTGATGACGACTTGCTTGGACGCAGAGGAATATTTTCAGCTATTCTTTTATGGTGCAAGAACTTTTGGAATAATTTTCCGAGCTTGATACCCTCTCAAAGTGCTCACCGAGAGTGTTTGCTTGATCTTCTATTGTATCACCAGAGACAGTGATGAGAGGAAAAGAATTTTGGCGTTGTCCTTTTAGTTTACGTACCCTATTATATACTTTGCTCGCATCCGTGTACGAGTTTATTCAGGACACGTAACGAGTCCAGCTTTCTCTTTTGGATATTCGGCGGATACGGCGGCCATTTGCTTTGCACCGCTTAAAATTTATTAGATTTTCTGTTGTTGGGTAACGTGAAAATCTGCTCCATGCTTTGTTCTGGTGTTTCTTTGCAATTTCACACTCTTTGTTCCACCACGGTTTTGGGTTCACTTTATCTGTGCGCGACTCAGGAATGCAGTTTTGGGCAGAACAGAGGATATGTTCAGTGATGTAGCTTGTCAGTTCGTCTACACCTAGGTGGTCCACATCTTCCAGGCACAGTGTACATAGGTTTTTAAATTTTGACCAATCTGCACTATGAAGTCTCCATTTTTTAGGGTAAGCTGGTCCATCGTGCCACTTTGTTGTTTGTAATCCATATGTGATCGCTCCCATATGGATTACTAATAACTTTCCATTCCAGGTATGGAAGAAGTGATGCTGACCCTATGGCTAAATCTATACATGAGTACGTGTTGTGTGTATAACTGTAAAAAGTTGGCTCTGCCTTGTTAAACAGACAGGCTCCAGATGAAAGAAGGAACTTTTCTAGTGCCCGTCCTCTGACGTCACATCTTGAGTCACCCTAGAATGCGCTGTGAGCATTAAAATCTCCGAATACTATATAGGGTTCAGGAAGCTGGTCAATCAGCTTTTCAAATTCTGCTGTATCAAACCGTTCATCAGGTGATATATATATGGAGCAAACAGTTATAAGATGATTGAACAATATAGCCCGAACAGCCACTGCCTCGAATGAAGTCTGGAGCGAAACATGCTGGCATGCTACTGACTTTTGGGGTATGATTGCCACACCGCCTGAAGAAGATTCACCATTATTTCGATCTTTACGGAAAACTATGTATTGTCTTAAAAAGTTCTTGTGTGTGGACTTTAAATGTGTTTCTTGAACACAGAACAGTCGTGGCTGATATTCCTTCAGTAGATCTTTGACATCATCTAGATTGTGAAATAGGCCCCTGGCATTCCACTGAATTACTTGAGTAGCCATATTAGGAAGGAGTTGTGTTGTCTATGTTCAAGAGCACTTGGTAAGGGTAGCTAAATATGTATATAAGGACGGTAACCGTTTAGGTTACCGGTTCCTTTCCCGGCGCAGTTACAGGAAGTTTATGCTTCTTTGTGCGCTCCAGAGAGCGCTGTTCTTTTCGCCGGGGTTCTTGGATCGACCTCCATAACCTTCTCTGAGGCGCTGGAGGATCGAGAACTAGGCGCTGAAACTCGCGTCTCAGGCAGTGGAGTTCCGTTTAGCTTTGGGACCTGCGGAACCGAGGTCTGCAGGCCCACCTTCGATGATGATGGAGCAGCACTTGCTACTGCCATCAGGAGAGCGGGCGGAGTTATTACCGGACCACTGACAGTGACCGCGGTAGACTCCCGAGGCATTTGTAACGCTGCCCCCCGTCGCGCCACCTCGGAAAAGCTGGGGTGATCTAAGTATGAAAGGCGTTTCCTTGTTCCGTGGAATGTTAGATTTTCTTTGACCTTCAATGCAATGATTTCTTTTTTCTTTCTTCCATTTAGGGCACGTCCTAGAGTAGGCTGGATGGCTTCCATCACAGTTCACACAATGTGGAGATGAGTCGCAAGTGTCTGATGGATGATCATTCGAGCTGCATTTCGCGCAAGTCTGCTTTCCTCGGCATGTCTGAGATCCGTGCCCATACCTCTGGCACTTAAAGCACCGTCGAGGATTTGGAATGTACGGCCTGACACGGACTTTGATGTAGCCTGCTTCTAGTGTACTAGGGAGCACACTAGTTCCAAAGGTTAGTACAATGTGCTTTGTTCGAAGTTGTTCATTATTCCTGCGGATTAGGATTCTTTGTACTTTAATGACATTTTGTTCCTGAAAACCTTCAAGCAGCTCTTCGTCACTAAGGTCCAAGAAGTCATCTTCTGAAATTACTCCACGGCTCGTGTTCATGGTTCGATGTGCCGACACAGTGACTGCTACATCGCCAATGCATTTCAAGTCATTCAATTTCTCAAATTGGGTTTTGTCCTTTAATTCAAGGAGCAGGTCTCCATTGGTCATCTCTGTGGCTTTGTAGCCCGGTCCTATCGTGTTTGCGAAGGATTTCGCCACCATGAAAGGGGAGAATTTACGCACGCTCGTGTTGCCTTCACTGTGGATTACATGGTACTTAGGGAAGTGTTCTTCGTTGTTTTTCAAAAAGAATTGAAAGGTTGCATCGGTGCGCCCTCTTTTCAGAGGGCGATCAAGGGAAAGTGGTTTACGGGAAGCCATAATATAGGGATCGTGAGTTCGGCAGCAGCGCCAACCGCCCACCACCGAGCCCAACATGGGGACGGAGCAAATCTTGCGAGCAAGACAAGCCCTCGCCAGTTGTACGGTGCTACTATAACCCAATCTGGAGTACCCAAGGTTGGCCACCCACACAAGGTTAACCCTCGCTGCCTGGAAAGTCGGAAGTAAATAGAAGAGAGGAGAAGACAGGAAAGATTGAAAGGTAGAGAGAAAGACGCAGATTGGAGAGGGGGACAGGAAAAGGCAACTACCGATTTCCCCCGGAAGGGTCAGTCCGGGGGTGCCGTCTACGTGAAGCGGAGGCCACAGAAGTGTGTTGCCTCCGCCGGGGGGCCATAAAGGTCCAAACTCCCGGCATCGGCTCAACCCCCAGGATCCCCTTTTCCCTGGACACGGCTAAGCCACGCACGATTAAACGTGGGAGGGTCCAACCCTCATGTGCTCGGGTCCGTGGTGTCGCAACACACCAAACGCCTGCTTACGCAGACGCCCCTGCGGGGACCTCTATTGTACAGGCGGATTGTTTTGCTGACTAAATCGCGTCTTATGGGTTGAAACGAAAATGTGGCATGAATCACTTTGTGGTCGCTGATTTCAGGTAGATATGCAATTGACGATACGCTTTCGCGATTGCTGGTTAGGATGAGATCTAAGATGCTAGAAGTGCTCAGTGCAACGCGTGTAGGTTCTGATCCAAGTTGAGTTAAATTGAAATTAAGACAGAGATCCACAAAATCTCTGGCAGGCTCACTGCCCGTAGTTATTGCTCCAGTCTGAGGAAAATTAATATCACCAAAAAGGAGGACTTCTGCTTGTGGGTGTTGATTGCTAAGGTCACTCAAACTGTTATTAAGTTTAAATGTGAAATCTGGAATATTATTTGGAGGCCTGTAGCAAACACCTAGAATGATAGTATGGGGGGAAGCGTGAATAATTACCCATAATACTACAAGATCAAAAGTGATGTTATTGGCTGCGGAGCACGATAATTGCTGGTCCACAGCAATCAGTACACCTCCCCCCCCCCGCATGCCTTTGCGATCCTTTCGATAGACGTGATATTCCGGTAGGTCGGCTATTACTTCTGTATGTGTTATATCTTCTGTTAGCCACGTTTCGGTTATCACCATCATATTACGGTTGGACGATAAAACAAGGTTGGAAAAAGCGTCACGTTTTGGAAGGAAACTGCGTGCGTTTGTAAAGATTACAGACAATGCTATATTAGATTTGAGCTTAACAGTGCAACAGACATTTTTAGTACAGGGAAATTGCTATATTATTTCTTTGACAGACTGCGTTTGCTCGTCTAGACGTAGCGCTTATGACCCATATGCAGTGTTTTGAATCGCAAAGAAAAAGGTAATGATTTGTGTTTAGCAAAAGTAACGAGATGCCTGCGAGCGTTTTGTACGGTACGAGAGAAATCCTCTCCAACGCTGAAGCTGGTTCCTTTGAACTTGCGGCCGTTAGAAAGAACCAATTCTTTTGTTTTATGGAAGCTGAATTTTGCTATGATAGGACGGTGGTGGTTAGTACCTGTGCGATGACCGAGACGATTGTCGCGCTCAATTTCTTTCGGCTCGATACAAATATTCAAATGATCGCGGCAGTGCTTGATGATAAGTTGCTCGGTCTGGGCAAACGTCTCTGATCCAGCTGATTCAGGGAGGCCATAACAAATAAGATTATTGCGTCGTGACTGGTTCTCGGCGTCATGAATGCGCGTTTCAAGCCTGTGTAACGGTGGCCACTTGAGCGGTACACGTTTTCACGGTTTCTAAGTCAGAGCGTAGGGAGACAAGATTTTGATAATGCCCCTCTAGATCAGTCATGCGTTTGCCCAGATCAGCAATAGCTTTGTCCGTCGACAGTAAGTGAGTTTTCAGGTCTTGAATTTGACAGATAAATTGCGACCGTCCCACAGACAAGTTCTTCAATTCAGCTAGGAAAGCATCGGCGTCCGGACCCGGGTTGCTTTCGACATCACTCGACATCATAAACAAAGCACGAATTACGTGAGAACACTCAAGAACACCCGGAGCCGAGAAACATACCGCGGCGTTGAACCCCCCCCCCCCCCTTCCATTCTTGCGGAGTTGCGCCATCCGCACTAGATGATTAGTCATGGTGAGTGACAAAACAGGCATGTGCATGTGACTCTGTGGCAGAGAGCGCGCTTCCTAAAGCGGGAAAGAGCGCGGCGCTTGGTTTGAAATTTCAGCGTTCCCACGGGCGCGCAGCGCGGTAATACTTCGCAGGCACGATCGTCAGCTGGCCATGCATTTGCTGTGCTTGCTTGTTGAAAATGGCCCAACGTGTTAAGGGGCCTTTTAAAAAAATGGCACATATCCGGTTTTTTGGAGATCATCAGGGTTCAGGTTGCCTGAACGCCACCACGTTGCCAACGACCTTAATCATTCGCGTGGGAAATCTGCAGTTAAACATGTCCTTTTCTGTTTCCTACTCTGCGCGGTACATTACAAAACGCCGCGCCTCGACGATATGCACTAGTGCAGCAGGTAAAACACTCTGGTATGACATACTTAGGAGCGGTTATGCACATAGATGACGAGGACCTGAACATTACCAGGAATTAGGGACATTTCGTACAGTTTCCTTTTTCGCCACCACGTGGCGTATCGACCTTAAAGAATTCGAAATTCCCGCTATGACGTATGCTATGACGCACAACTAAAGAAAGCGCAATAAAAAGAAACACACCCTGAAACTGTCCCTTCACCTCGGTGCTTGGAAACGAGCGCGCTTGTGTATCAGCGTTATATCGAAGACGGCCAGCTACTTGCTCTACTGACAATGAATCGACGGTTTTCCTAGACACCTGGCCAGAAAGCTTGTCCGCATTCTGGATGATGATGAATAAACATTTATTAGGCCCAAAATATATTGGTGGTGCCCACAGGCACCAGACGGGGTGGTTCCCTAGTTACGGGACCCATATGTTCCCAGCAGCTCCTGGCCCCTGTCCGTCAGCGCGAGCTGAATCGGTAGGGCGGGGCTGGTTAACAAGGTCTCCCATCGCTCAAGGGGTTGGGGATTGGGGGTGTTGGCGGGAAGGGGAGGAGGGGTGTCTTGAGTTCTGTGCACTCGGCCAAGATGTGCGGCAGGGTGCCCTTTTCCCTTTTGCAAAAAGGACAGAGCGTATCATGTTCCGCGGGATACATGCGGTTCATCAGTACGGGATGCGCAAGCGATCCCGCCTGCGCTCGACGCAGGATGGTCTGTTGTTGCCTGGTGAGTTTGGGGTGCGGTTCTGGCAGTTTGCACCTTTCCTCTCGGTACATCCGGGTAATGTCCCGAAAGCTGGTAACCGGGTGCGGTAGCTCTTCCGGCTCGTGCTCTGCCCGGATTGACATTTCTCGGGCATGGTAGTCGGCGATGGTGTTGCCTGCTACCTGCGAGTGAGCCGGGACCCACACGAGCTCTATGGCTCTTCCTGGAGGCTTGCACTTGGATAGAATGGCTCGGGCCGCGGAGGAGATTACCCCCCTGCGGAAGCTTCCGTAGGCTGTCTTTGAGTCGGTGACCACGGTGTCCACGCTCGGTTGTGTGAGTGCGAGGGCCACGGCCGCTTCTTCGGCAACTGCGGGGTCTGTTGTCTTCAGGGACGCGCTGACGATCAGCCTGTCTTTTGAGGTAACCACCACCGCTGCTCGGTCACTGTGTTTTCAGAGCGAGGCGTCCGCGTAGAGGACCCTGGGGTTCTCTTCCAGCTTCCGGGCCATGGCTTTAGCCCGCGCGGTGCGCCTCTCGTCGTCCTTGCCTGGCGTCATGTTCCGAGGAAGAGGTTTGGTGTGAATGGTCGTCTTCCAGTCTTCCGGAAGGGCCGCCTTGAGGGGTACTGGCTCGATCTGCCATCCTATCTTGCGTAGGACGGCTCGTCCGTGTTCCGTGTGACTGAGCCGGATTCTCTGATTAGAGAGTTGGGCTTCGATGAGCTCCTCCACCGTGTTGTGGGCGCCCATGTCTAGCAGTCTTTGCGTGGACGAGTATATGGGCATGCCCAGTGCTTGCTTCGTTGCCTTACGAAGCATCGTGTTTAGAGTGTCCCTATTCGCCTTCGTCAGCTGGAGATACGGGGCGGAGTAGGTAACCCGCGACACGACGAACGCGCGTACCAAGCGCATGGCATCGTCCTCTTTAAGGCCTCGGTTTCTGTTAGACACCCTCCGAAGCATACTGAGTACTTGTTCGGTTGCAGTTTTGATCTTTGTGACGGCGGCGTGTGCCTTCCCGTCGCTTTGAAGCAATAGTCCGAGAATCCTAATCTGCTGTGTTGGCTTGATGGCCGTTCCGTCGATGGTGATGATCACGTTCGGCGGCAGCTCCTTCTTTGGTTTTCCCGGTTGGATCATGAGCAGCTCCGATTTCTGGGGAGCGCAGCTCAGTCCGCACGACTTGGCGTATTCGTGCACGGTTGTTGCCGCCCGCTGCAAGGCTTCCTCCATCCACGCATCGGACCCGGCTCGGGCCGTCCATACCGTAATGTCGTCGGCGTAGAACGCGTGGTCCACGCCTTCGATTTGCTTGAGTAGATCGGGCAGGGGCAGGAGGGCCAGGTTGAAGAGCAGGGGCGACAAGACCGATCCCTGAGGGGTGCCCCTATCGCCGAGCTCGACAGGGTCCGACTTCTCCTCACCTATCCTGATGGTAGCCGTTCGGTCTGACAAAAAATCTTTTATGTAGCCGAATGTCTTTTGGCCACACCTGGTCTTGTTCAGATTTTGCAACACGCTCGCGTGGGACACGTTGTCAAACGCTCCCTTCAGATCTAGGGCAAGTATGCCTCGTTGCCTGCTTGACGACCAGTTCGTGGAGTTGGATCATCACGTATTGGGTGCTGAGATGTTGCCTGAAGCCGTACATCGTTTCCGGCATCTGAGCCGTTTCTTCGAGGTGCTTCTGCAGCCGGCGAAGAACCATGCGCTCCATCACCTTCCCCACGCAGGACGTGAGGGAGATTGGCCGCATGTTGTCTATCGTGAGGGCCTTGCCGGTCTTTGGAATGAAGCGGACCTCTGCGTCCTTCCATTCCTTCGGCAACCGCGAGTTCTCCCAGGCTTCGTTGATGTGCTCTAGGAGGCCGCGGGCCGCTGCACCGCTCATGTTACCGAATAGTTTGTAAGTTATGGCGTCCCTGCCGGGTGCACTTCTCTTATTACTTTCATCTATCGCTGTCCACAGTTCCGTCATGGTAAACGGCCGGTCCAGCTCTTCGTTGTCGGGTCCTTCGTACCTATCGGGCACCGGGTACTGGCCCTTCTCTGTCTTTAGGTACTTCGCCTTCAGGTCTTCCAGGAGCCTGCGGCCGTCTCCCTTGTACGTGTTCAATACTTTGGTAAGGTTGCGATTCCGCATTCTGGAGAGATGTCTGGCCGAGATAACGGCTCCCGCGAAGCTTCCGTTCAATATATATTTGTTTCCGTAAGCCGACTTTTTATTTGTGCACCACTGCCACGGTCTTGCGTACACGTCAGGGTTCTGTTTCATGGGTTTCCTATAGAACTGGCGTGATCCATTGTTTAAGAGGAAGCTTTAGCTCGGGCCACGGTGTAAGATATATACTCTTTAGGTGAGCACACTCGCCAGCCTCGATCGACCAGATAAAGTAGCAAAGGCGCGCGCCGATCGGCCCGGTGACGGCAGCGGATACCTATTGGCAGTACGACGCAACTTCAACAAAGAAAGCTTTTTATTGGTTTAATCTCCCGTTGTTATAGCAACCGGCGGTTCGCGGGAAATCCGAAATGATTGAGTGACGCACGAAAGTAGGTCACCCGGGAGAGGGCATGCACGCGTTCCTTGTCGGCGCACGCTCTCGCCTGCGTTTTAACTGAAGTTGCGTCGTTCCGCCGATAGATATCCGCTGCCGTCACCGCCCCGATAGACGCGCGCCCTTGCTACTTTATCTGGTCGATCGCGTCTAGCAAGCAAACCAAGAAGTATCCCCACCTAAAGAGTATATATCTTACACCGTGGCTCGGGCCAGTCTTCGATGCCGGATACTCAAATACATGTAAAATGCAGGAATGCTTTTATGAGAAACCCGCTGAACCGATTTGAATGAAATGTGTTGCATTTAAGACGGAAAGTTATATTGCAGAGACTGCAGCAAATAGAATTTTTGTTTAGATAGTGTAATGTTTCCAAAGAATTGCAGGGTGTTCGTAAATTTGGGAAAAAAATAGAAGCATGAAGTTTACAAATCCGCAACTCAGCCATTGAAAAACAAATATGGCATTTCTATAAACGTTGGAGCATCAAAAGCGCACATTTTTTTCCTATACCTTAAAACTTACGTGAATTTGTTATAATGTTTGGAAGGATTTTGCAAATGCAACATTCAGAACATAGTGGTATATTTCAGGATAGTGTATGATATACGATTGCTATCCTGTTTGGATGTATTATTAGGTGCAGTTTACAGAATTCCGATATCATTTTAGCTGCTGAGGTACATAGCTCTATACGTCAAGTTTTCTTTTTGGAAATTTGGAAATTCTTTAAAATTTTACGTAAAGAAAGTAGACAGCCTGTAGTAAAATATCGCTTGCTGCAATCACTACACTAACTTTTTTTTCTAAATTCAACATAACCCATCAGATTTGGTGCATTAGTTGCTCCGAGAAACTATTGCCGATTTCCCATGTATTTCGATAGGAGCCCCCAAGCTCAATGTTCCCCCTAAGTTCGAGCTTGAATAGTATGCTTGTTGGCAAGATACGTTTGTAAACGTGTGATCGCGGACTAATGAACTAGAGCACCGGCGTACTCAGCTCAAAGACAGAGGATACGTTTGTAAAGCGTCTTGGGAAGGAATAGGAGAAAAGAAAGGGAGAAAGGCTGGTATGTTATTCAGAAGCGTGTCTGGTTGGCTAAAAATTACTAAATGCTTTGGTCGTCATACCACCTTACGTTCCATCAGCACAATTTCTATTTCATTCCGCTAGTATTGTGCTATTATTGTCAATCAATGGAGATTAGAACACCGGCGTCATGGCATTGTATTCCGTCGCAATTATTTATCGTCATCACTTCAGAATCATCTCATCGTCGTCATGCCGTCGTCCTTATATGCCTTCGTCGTTCTATCGACATCATTCCTACCTCGTAATTCCATCGTCGTCACTGCATGCACCGTCGGCATGCGGTCCTTGTTCTACCATCGTGAGGTAACATTGGCGAGCGATGGTCATAACAAAGCGGGTCAATCAGGGAGACAGTGTATGGCCGCATATAGCCGAATCACTTGAAACATCAGGAGAAACACTACGGATTCTAAATAAAGGTGTCTTAGCTAACACGGTGTGTCGCTTCTTGCTCGCTAGATTTCGTGAATGTTAATCGCATTAACTTCGATAGTCATCTTAACATGGGTTCTGCAGGAATTCTTTCGTCTTCGCGACACTAACGAACTCTTGTCCACGTTGTTCCCAGCCTATTAACACCTCGAATTCCTAGAAGTAATCGTGCTCAGGCATGTGACGGACGACCGGAAGTTTGATGGAGGTAGCGGTATGATTTGGACAGCGGCGCCGCCTATCGACAAGGGGAAACACATTTGGATGGGTGGGAATACCGGCGAAAGGCACACTTCAAGAGTTGCTAGACATCACAGATTCGAATCAACCTGACCAAGAGTTAGAAATATATATATATCCATTGCAGTCGCGCTAAATAAATTTAAAACTATTGGATTAGTGCGAGACTCGCTGCAAAAACATTCGTTAGACTGTCTCAGGTATCCCAGCTATCCTTAACGGAAATCAATGAGATGAGTTTCGATAGAGCTCATTACATTTTTCAAGAGCGGAAGACGTGCCTAGAGGCAGAGTCGACTGCAATATTTTGTTGCTCCACAAAAATATCTAGATTTTCGGTGTGATCATTTTAACGTAAAACACAGATTAAATAAGTTTTCAAGAAGTACTTAGAGTACCTCGATAAAATTGTAGCAAATAAATTCTGAAAAGTTCATTTGCCACTTTTTTGTGTCTTAAGGCACAGGGCAACTTACTACTAGTTTCCATTAATTTTATTCGTAATATTTTCAAGCGAATTGAATATTCTACCGTAGGTTAATTCACAATTAGCCCAACTAATTAAACTGAGACTTTCAAGTTTATATTGTTCTTAGACAAATGCTTTGTCTACGCGGATGCTGCAAAATTTCTCAACATTGGGGAGGGGAATGTGAAAACCGAAATAGAAATGCAGAAATGCAAAGCACTTTATTGCCTCAGTGAATTTTTATTTTGAATGCTATTTCCACTCGTTAAGTGGCTCGACCCTCGTGTTCGCAGCCTTGTACATGTTTTTGTAGCACTAGGTGCGTTGTCTGTGAATTTACGTGAATATAAGCAAGCAGATCATACTTTAATCTGGCGGAGAAAAAAAAACAAGGAAAGCCTACGTGATGATGTGTGGTGTTTTATGGCGCAAGGGCCAGTTATGGCCAAAGAGCGCCATGCCAGTGTTTGTGAGTGTGCAGTGCAGCGATGAATTCTGAGAAGTAGATGAACTGTGGCTGTAAAGGGGCCTAAAAATAATCGCTGTAAAATGCATAAAATATACATGCACTAAAATCATGGCAATGACTAATGAGATGTACTATGAAATGAAGAATGCATTGAGAAAGAATGACACGATATTTAAAATATTTAAGATGTAGTAATTGGAAAGAAGCACTACTGCCTAAACAGCCCTTGAACCACAAAGGCCTGGAGGCATGTGCTTATACCAAACTACTATCACAGCAGCATCCTCTGGAGGGAGGATGCACTGTGAATTTATTGGGCTTATAACAGTACCACGTCGTTTAAGAAAGCGAGGACTGCTTTGGTGCTAAACAGCCGTTCCTCACCAAGAAACATACTGGGATGCAGAGGGACATGATAGCGGTAAGCTAAATGGAAATGTTTTTTTTTTCTATCTGCTTCGGCATCCCGACACTCCAGGAGAACGTGGAGGACGGTTAGCCTCTCACCACATCTACCACAGTGATTCATCCCCGGTCAACAAAAAACTATGGGTGCCAAATATATGACCTATTCTGAGACGACAGAATAGGACATCAGTTCGCCGTGTTCTCGTTGCGGAGGGCCAGAAACCTAACTGTGGCTTAATCAAGTGAAGCTTATTATTTGTTTCTGCATCCCACAGACGTTGCCAATGGCTTCGCAATTTCTTACGCAAGAAATGTTTCAAATCTGTTGCAGAAACAGCAGCTGTAGGATTAGTAGCATGCGATGTTATTGACGTAGCCATTCGGTCAGCTAGCACATTACCGTCAATGCTTCTATGGCCAGGCACCCAGCATATAATGATATGCTGGTTAGATACATACGCTCTACACAGTACGGAATAGAGCTCAATGAGTATAGGATTTTTCTGTTTACAGGGTGACTTTAAAGCATTTACGACACTTAGAGAGTCTGTAAATGTGATTGATTTTTGAAGTTTAGATTTCCTTATATGGCTCACAGCTAACCATAGTGCATAGGCGTCAGCCGTAAAGATACTTGCTTCCGTGTGGAGTACACCGGATTCCGAGAAGGATGGGCCGACGGCTGCATACGACACCCTGTCACGTGACTTAGAAGCGTCTGTATAAAACTCTGTGCATGTGTACCTGGACTGGAGTTCAAGGAAATGCATTTTGATATGTGCCTCTGGTGCGTGCTTAATGACCTCTACGAATGATGTGTCACATTCTATGAGCTGCCACTGCCACGGCGGTAACAGTTTCGCTGGAGCCATAAGACAGTGTTCAAGCAACGGAACACCCATTTCCTCACTAAGATTCCTCACACGCAAAGAGAACGGTTTTCTCGATGCAGGTCGATTTTGGAAGAGTGTGGCAGTGGTCATGTCGTTTATGGTTGAATAAGAGGGATGTTCAATGATCGCGTGTACTCTAAGAAAATATGTAAAACTACTATATGAACGCTGCAGATGAAGTGACCACTGATTCGACTCTACGTAGAGGCTCTGGATCGGACTTGTTCGGAAAGCACCGGTCGCGAGGCGGTTGCCCAGATGGTGAACGGGGTCTAGAATTTTTAATGCACTTGGCGTTGCGGAATTATAAATTGTAGCTCCGTAATCAAGGCGTGAGCGGACAAGACTGTTGTACAAGTTCAGGAGGCATTTTCGGTCACTATCCCATGTTGCGCGCGACAAAATTTTTAAAAGGTTCATCGTCTTCAGATACCTTGCCTTCAAACATTTAAGATGGGGGATAAAGGTAAGCTTCGAGTCTATAATTATTCCCAGGAATTTATGCTCACTGCTCACGGATAGTTCCTCTTGATTAATCGTGAGATTTGGCACTGGTGTCATGCCTCTTTTGTTTGAGAAAAGTATGCACGTACTTTGCATTTATTTTAAATCCATTTACATCAGCCCATTTAGACAGTTTGTTTAATCCAAGCTGTACCTGTCGTTCGCAGATAGCAATGTTGCATGATTTGAAACCTATCTGTACATCATCAACATACACAGATAAAACATGCTGCGTGGAATAACTGTATACAGGGAGTTCATTTTTACAAAAAAGAGTGTGCAACTAAGCACACCACCTTGTGGCACACCAGCCTCCTGGATGAATGTTCTAGATAAAACATTGCCCACTCTTACGCGAAACGTGCGGTTAGACAAGTAGCTTTCGACTGTGTTTAACATATTTCCGCGGACCCCCATCGCAGAAAGATCTCGCAGAATTCCGAAGCGCCATGTTGTGTCGTACGCTTTCTCTAAATCTATAAATACAGAAAGTAAAAATTGTTTATGAATAAACGCATCTCTCATGTTTGCCTCGATGCGAACAATGTGGTCTATTGTCGACCTACCTTCTCGGAAGCCACACTGGAAGGGGTCCAGTGTTTTGTTATTTTCTAGGAAACTGATTAAACGCCGGTTTATCATTTTCTCATACAGCTTGCACAGGCAGCTTGTTAGAGCTATTGGCCTGTAGCTGCTGGCTAAGGACGGGTCTTTGCCTTGTTTAAGTATCGGGATGACTATGGCTTCTTTCCATGAGGACGGGATACACCCAGCCGCCCACCATTAAAAAGAGACAGGAGTGTTTTCAGTGTTGCAGGGTGTAGGTATCTAACCATTTCATACATAATACGATCGCCACCTGGCGCCGAATTGTTGCAACATGTGAGAGATGCTTCAAGTTCGGCTAAGGTAAATGGTCGATTGTAAGTAAGCCTCAATCGAAGAACCTTTGCGGTTAAGGGGCTGCCACTCTTCGCGTTCTTTGAACTTCAGGAAAGTTTCTGTATAATGCGATTCACTTGATACATATTCAAAGTGTTCACCTAGACAATCCGCCTGGTCTTCCAGGCTATCATCTTGGCTACTTACTAAGGGTAGAGGATGTGACTCCCGGCCTATTAGTTTATTTACCCTATTCCAGACTTTTGTTTCGTCGGTGTATGAATTTATACTGGAAATTTACCTTTCCCAACTCTCTCTCTTTGCACGTCGACGGGTTCTTCTGCCCTGTGACTTTGCTTGTTTAAAATTTATCAGGTTTTCGGCTGTTGGGGAGTTGCGAAACAGCCCCCAGGCTTTGTTTTGCTTTTTACGTGCTTTTTGGCATTCATCATTCCACCAAGGCAGGCGACGTTTATTAGCCAGTCCATTAGTTTGTTGTATGCATCTTTCAGCAGCGTCAATGATAAAACCTGTTATATACGCCACAGCATCGTCTATGTTAAAAGAGGCAATGTCATCCCGGCCTAAATATGTTATTTGTCGGAAAAGTTCCCAGTTAGCCGAGTCAAGCTTCCATCGGGGAACGTGTGGCGAGCATCTATCTTGTTCTGTTAAGCCTAGCATAATTGGGAAGTGGTCGCTCCCAAAGGGGTTCTTGAGAACGGACCACTCCAGGTATGGCATTGGTGTACTCGATGCTATACTTAGGTCAATGGATGAATATGTGTTATGTGTAACGCTGTAATACGTAGGCTCTTTCTTGTTAAGTAATGATGCGCCTGCAGAAAACAGAAAATTTTCAATTAGGCGACCTCTCGCATCGCAACGTGAGTCTCCCCACAAAGTGTTATGTGCGTTGAAATCTCCGACAACTATGTATGGCTCCGGAAGTTCATTTATGTAGTTTTGGAATTCGGTTTTATGTAGTTGATAATTGGGAGGGATGTATATAGAGCTGACAGTGACCAGCTTGTCAAACAACACCCCTCGGACAGCAACTGCCTCTAGGGGCGTACGAAGCTTTAGTTCCCGGCAGGCAATACCTCTGTCGACTACAATAGCCACACCACCGGAACACACAACTGTGTCATCGCGGTCTTTACGAAAAATGGCGTATTGCCGGAGAAAATTTGTTTGCGTGTGTTTGAGGTGTGCTTCTTGGACACACAGCACCTTTGGATTATACTTATGTAGGAGTTCTTTGATGTCATCGAGATTGTGGAGGAGTCCTCGGACATTCCACTGTAATATTTGTTTATTCATGTTGAATGTGGTTTTTGTGCTGTGTCTTAAGAGGAATTACTTCACAGAGCCCTTTCCGGGCGCCATGATGCGGTGTTTTTCTTGTTTGAAGCGATCGCGAGACGTACGCGGCTCCTTAGGCGCTAGTGGCGCCGTCTGGCTATTTGCTGTGTCCATAGCCTCTTGCGAGGCGCTGGACACGCGCTCTTGCGAGCGGTTTGTTTGACGAGAAGGCCTCTCCTCGAGGGACGAGGCCCTGGAGGCCACCAGCCCGGAGGTCGATGGTCCCGTGTTCTGAGATGGCGGAGCAGTGTTAGCTGCAGCCGCCGAGGGGGCGGATGGCGTCGCTGGCAGCTCACCACGTGTGAGCCGCACAGCCGCCGGAAACCGTTGTGTCGCTGCCCCCTGACGCGCCAGATCGGCAAAGGTGTTCTTGGGCAGGTATGATACCCGCCTACGTGCCTCCTTGAATGATATGTTCTCCTTTACTTTGATTGTTACTATTTCTTTTTCTCTTTTCCAGGTAGGGCACGACCGCGAGTATGCGGCGTGCTCCCCATCACAGTTCACACAGTGGAAAGAGTTTTCACATGATTCAGAGAGATGTTCGTTCTCACTGCATTTTGCACAAGTCTGACGGCCTCGGCAGTTCTGTGAACTGTGGCCAAATCTTTGGCATTTAAAGCAACGGAGAGGGTTGGGGATGTACGGCCTTACTCTGAGTTTAATATAACCTGCCTCGATGGTTTCTGGCAGCACGCTGGAACCGAATGTGAGTATTAGATGCTTTGTGTCAATTTCTTTACCATCACGCCTCATTCTGATTCGTTTTACATTGATCACGTTTTGTTCTTTCCATTCTTCCAGAAGTTCAGCTTCGGTCAGCTCCAAGAGATCATCATCGGATATCACACCGCGGATGGTGTTCATGGTGCGGTGTGGGGTAACTGAAACGGGTATGTCCCCGAGAGACACTAGGTTAGATAGTTTGTCATGTTGCTTTTTGTCGTGAAGTTCCAGAAGAAGGTCACCACTTGCGTGTCTGGTCGCCTATAGCCTGGGCCAATTGTCTGAGTTAGACTTTTCGAAACGAGGAAAGGCGAGATCATTCTCGTTGTCTTTCCTGGTTTCTCACAGTGTATTACTTGATATCGGGGAAAATTCTCAGTGTTGCGACCAAAAAATTTAAATACTTCTTCGGTGCGTCCTCGTTTCTGAGGGCGATCAGAGAGTTTGGGAAAGGAGCTATCCAAAGAAAATTTGCAGTTTTCGGCAGTAACGCCAGCCGCCCACCGTGGAGCCCAACAAGGGGACGCCACAGGTCTTATAAAAACAAGTCCTGCGCACGCCAGCCGTACGTCACCACTATAACCGAATATGAGATAACCTAGGTCGGCTACTCACACAGGGTTAACCCTCGCTGCCAAGAAGATCGGAAGTAATATAGAAGATAGTAGAAGACAGGAAAGATGAAAAGGCGAGAGAGAAAGACGAAGATTGGAGAGAGAGACAGGAAAAGGCAACTTCCGATTTCCCCCGGATGGGTGCAGTCCGGGGGTGCCGTCTACGTGAAGCCGAGGCCAAAGAGGTGTGTTGCCTCCGCCGGGGGGCCATAAAGGTCCAAACACCCGGCTTCGGCTCAACCTCCAGGATCCCCTTTTCCTCGGACACGGCTAAGCCACGCACTTTTAAGCGCGGGAGGGTCTTGTGCTCGGGTACGTGGTGGCGCAACTCACCAAGCGCCTGCTTGCGCAGACGCCCCTGCGGCGAAGCACAGCGCTGGGTCCTACACTGGTTGCGTCTGTGTGCACTTCGGTATCGGCGTTTTCCTCGAAATGTGCAAGTATTGGCGGAGATTGCAGGCGTCGCTTCCGTTCTTCAAATGCTTCGACTTGCGGCGTCTCCCACTTGAACTCGACGTCGGCCTTCGTGAGGTACGTCAGTGGCTCAGCGATCCGTGAAAAGTCCTTGACGAAGCGCCTGTAATAGGCGCGCAGTCCAAGAAATCTACGGACTGCCTTCTTGTCGGTGGGCGGAGTAAAGTCAGCGATGGCCACAGTTTTCTGTGAGTCAGGGCACACTCCAGATTTGTTGATCGGACCCAAGCACACGAGGGTCGGACCCTCCCGCGTCTAACCGTGCGCGGCTTAGCCGTGTCCGGGGAAAAGAGGATCCTGGGGGTTGAGCCAATGCTGAGTGCTTGGACCTTTATGGCCCCTCGGCGGAGGCAACACACCCCTTTGGCCTCGGCTTCACGTAGACGGCACCCCCGGACTGACCCACCCGGGGGAAATCGGTAGTTGCCTTTTCCTGTCCTCCTCTTCAATCTTCGTCTTTTTTCTTACTTTCAATCTTTCCTGTCTCCTTCTCACTTCTTATATTCTGATTTTCCAGGCAGCTAGGGGTTAACCTTGTGTGAGATAGCCAACCTTGGTTATATCATATTTGGTTATAGTGGTTGTGTACAGCTGGCGTTGGCAGGTCTTGTTCATAACAACCCTGTCGCATCCCCTTGTTGGGCTCCGCGGTGGGCGGCTGGCACTGCTGCCGAAATCAATTTAATTTGTATGGCATCCTCATACCCCAAACTCTCTCATAAAAAGAGGGCGCACCGATGAATCATTGAACTTCTTCGCAAAGACCGCCGAAATTTTCCCACGTTTCCACGTGATTCACTGTGAAAGCACTGAAAAGAAAGCGACAAACATTTCACCCTTCTTGGTTTCAAAATGTCTCCCGGAGGCCATTGGAATTGGCTACAAAGCCACCAAGATGGCAAGTGGTGACCTTCTGATTGAAGTAAAAGACAAAATGCAGTATGAGAAACTTACAAACCTGGTGGCTTTTGGCGATAAAACCTTATCTGTGACTACACACCGAACAATGAACACCGTCAAGGGTGTGGTTTCAGACGGCGACCTCATGGATTTGACTGATGAAGAACTCCTGAATGGATCGAAAGAAGAAAACGTTATAAATGTACAACGCATGAAAATCAGGCGTGACAACAAAGAACTACCAACCAAACAAATAGTACTTACTTTTGGCTCTAGCACACTCCCGGATGCAATAGAAACAGGCTACCATAAACTGCGTGTAAGACCTTACATTCCAAATCCACGACGCTGCTACAAGTGTCAGAGGTTTGGTCATGCCTCTCAAAGCTGCCGAGGACGACAAACTTGTGCGAAATGCGCTGCAAAAGATCACTCTGCTGAAGAATGTACTGCTGAGGCCCATTGCGATGGAGACCACCCTGCATATTCCAGATCTTGCGCAGCGTGGAAGAAAGAGAAAGAGATAATTACAATCAAAGTCAAAGAGAATATCAGTTTCCGGGAAGCACGACAGCGTTTGTCACCTTCACTTTCAATGAAAACTTCTTTTGCCGAAGTGGTGCAACAGGGGGCAGCATCACGACGGACCCCGGCGGTCGCCCAAAGCACGCGCAGCGTACTGAGGCGGCTGCCACCCGCCCCCATGGTGGGAGCAGCTAAGGCTGCCCTGCCCTTCTCGAAATCGGCCACACCAGAGGCTTCCACTAGCGCTGGCAGCAGCCATCGCAGCTCAGAGGCTAAGGAGGACCCATCGGCTTCCGGGCTGGTGAGGCCACAGCCTTCGTCCCTCGAGGCGAAGGCTACACGACGTACACATCGCTCGTTAGAGCGAGTGTCCAGCGCTTCGCTAGAGGCTATGGACACTACTCCAAGCAAGGTGGTGCAGCCAGCACCTAAAGAGCGGCCAAATTCTTTGGACCGCTCTAGAAAAGACAAAACCAAAATTACAGGGCCGCAAACGGCTCTGTAATCTAAGGCAACACTTCCTTTTTGTACACACAGCACCAATTTACTTTCATTATGGATACACAAATCATTCAATGGAACGTCAGAGGCCTTATTAGGAACCTCGACGATGTCCAAGAACTTCTTTACCAACACAATCCAAAAGTGCTGTGTGTACAGGAAACGCACTTAAAATCGAAACATACAAACTTTCTCCGACAGTATGTTACGTTTCGTAAAGATCGAGATGATGCTCTCGCATCATCAGGCGGTGTTGCCATTGTAATTCACAAAAGCATAATATGTCAACGTTTGCAGCTACAAACGCCCCTTGAAGCAGTGGCAGTTCGACTTGTCCTTCTGAACAAACTCATCACCATTTGCTCGCTTTACATACCCCCAAATTACCACTTACACAAACATGAATTTCAGTCCTTTATAGACGAATTGCCAGAACCTTATCTTGTTCTTGGCGATTTCAATGCACACAGCAGTCTGTGGGGCGACTCTCATATCGATGCGCGAGGCCGTCTTGTTGAACAATTTCTTTTTTCCTCTGGTGCGTGTCTCCTGAATAAGAAGGAACCTACATTTTACTGTATCGCAAATAGAACCTTTTCTTCTATTGATCTTAGCATAGCTTCCCCGTCTCTATTTTCAGAACTTGAATGGGAAGTTATAAAAAACCCTTACGGGAGAGACCATTTCCCAGTACTGCTGAGAGCAACAAGACAATACGAGTCTCCACCACATGCCCCCCGGTGGAAGGTCGATGCAGCGGTCTGGGATAAATTCCAAACTCTTACCAGTAAACTCTCGTGGGCTGACATTTCATCGCTCGGAATTGATGGTGCCGTCGAGTATTTTACTAAATTCATAATTGATGCAGCCTCTAAGTGTATTCCCCAAACAAGTGGACTTCCTAGCAAACGTCGTGTTCCGTGGTGGAATGAACAATGCCGGAATGCACGTAGGCAGCAGAACAAAGCATGGAGGCAGCTTCGCGATTATCCTACTGCTGAAAACCTTGTAAATTTCAAGAAAATCAAGTCCCAAGGTAGGAGAACACGCAGACAAGCCAGGAGAGACAGCTGGAAAACATTTTTATCAAGTATCAACTCGTACACGGATGAGGCCAAGGTTTGGAGCAGGGTCAATAGAGTAAGAGGACGACAAACACATCCACCTCCCCTGGTACACACGCAGGGAGACAGCCTTGAGGACCAAGCGAACCATCTGGGTGCACATTTTGAACATGTGTCCAGTTCCCCACACTATTCACCAGCATTTATAACATATAAATCAGCAATAGAAAAACAAAAAATAGACCGAAAGAGCACTGGGAACGAGCCATATAACCTACCTTTCTCCCTAGCAGAGCTGCATGCATCACTCACCTGTTGCAAGCAATCTTCCCCAGGCCCTGACCGTATACTATATGACATGTTGAAAAACCTACCCTCTGAAACGAAGAAAACCCTTCTCTGTCTCTATAATTCTATATGGACCTCCGGCGAGATCCCCTCTGCCTGGAAAGAGGCCATAGTGATCCCCATCCTGAAGCAGGGCAAGGATCCATCGTCCGTATCGAGTTACAGGCCCATAGCTCTAACAAGCTGCCTCTGCAAAGTCTTCGAGAAGATGATAAACCGCCGTCTGATACATTTCCTAGAATCAAGCAAGCTCCTTGGCCCATATCAGTGCGGTTTTCGCGAGGCTCGATCCACCACTGACCATCTGATACGTATTGAGGCACAGATACGTGAAGCTTTTGTTCACAAACAATTCTTTTTATCTGTGTTCCTAGACATGGAAAAGGCCTACGACACCACATGGCGGTTTGGTATATTGAGAGACCTTTCCCACTTTGGTATACGTGGTAATATGTTAAATGTCATTGAAAGTTACCTGCTGAATCGCACATTCCGTGTTCGGGTTGGCAGCGCTTTATCACGACCTTTTGTGCAGGAAACTGGAGTCCCACAGGGTGGGGTGCTCAGTTGCACTCTCTTCATTATAAAAATGAATTCCTTGCGTCTATACATCCCACGCAACATGTTTTATTCAACGTATGTCGATGATGTACAGATTGGATTTAAATCATGCAACCTTGCAATCTGTGAGCGGCAGGTTCAGCTTGGTCTGAACAGGGTGGCTAAATGGGCAGACGAGAATGGGTTCTGCCTAAATCCACAAAAGAGCACCTGCGTCCTTTTTTCTCGAAAGAGAGGACTGTACCCTGACCCCGACATTGACATGCAAGGACAGAGTCTACCTGTAAAAACGGAACACAAATTCTTAGGCATAATTCTTGACACAAAGCTAACATTCATACCACACCTAAAACATCTAAAAAACAAATGCATGAAAACAATGAATATTTTAAAAGTGTTGTCACGCACTACATGGGGTAGTGACAAAAAGTGTCTGTTAAACTTGTATAAAAGCCTCATACGAACACGCCTAGACTACGGGGCCATAATTTATCAGTCAGCCACCCCAACCGCGTTGAAGATGCTGGACCCCGTCCACCATCTAGGTGTTCGCTTGTCTACAGGTGCCTTTAGAACAAGCCCTGTAGAAAGCCTTTACGTGGAATCCAATGAGTGGTCACTCCACTTGCAGAGGACCTACACAGCTTTTATGTATTTCCTTAGAGTGAATGCAAACAGTGAACATCCCTCATATTCCACCGTAAATGATTTGTCCAGCTCCCACCTCTTTCATAACCGACCTGCAGTAAGAGAGCCCTTCTCGTTGCGTGTGAGAAGTCTGGCTGAGGAAATGGATGTCCCACTCTTTGAACATCGTCTAATGACACCCACTATAGAGGTCTCACCGTGGCAGTATGAGATTGTAGACTGTGATTTGTCTTTTTTACATGTTACGAAGCACGCCCCGGTTACACACATTCGAGTGCACTTCCTTGAACTGCAGCATAAATACTCTTGTCCGGAATTCTACACCGATGCATCAAAGTCTCATGCTGGCGTCTCTTATGCAGCGGTTGGTCCATCATTTTCAGATGCCGACGCCCTGCACCCCCAACGAGCATTTTCACAGCAGAGGCTTATGCAATACTGTCGGCTCTTAAATACATCAAAGAATCGAAAATACCAAAAGCAATCATCTACACAGACTCGCTGAGCGTAGTAAAAGCCTTAAAATCTCTTAAGAGGCACAAAAATCCTGTAATAGTATCGCTTTATTCATTCATATGTAGTATTTATGCGTCTGGGCAGCCTGTTGTGGTGTGCTGGGTGCCAGGACACCGAGACATCGAGGGAAATGTACTGGCAGACCAGCTTGCCACATCCATCAAGGCAAAAGCTGGCAACACATCTATGCTCGTCCCTGTTCTCGATATGAAGCCATATCTACGCAAGAGACTTCGAGTCCACTGGCAACGTTTGTGGGACGGCCAGACTCATAACAAGCTTCATTTAATTAAGCCCCGTTTAGGGAACTGGCCATCGACCATGAAATCTAGAAGAAATGATGTCCTATTCTGTAGGCTCAGAATAGGACACACTTACGGCACACATAATTACCTGTTGTCTGGAGGCGAACCCCCGACCTGTACTAGATGTGGGGAAGCACTTACTGTACTTCACATCCTAGTACAGTGTCCAATAATAGAACCTGAAAGAAAAAAGCACTTTGTTCAAGCCTATAAAGAGAATATACCCCTTCATCCAGCGATGTTTTTACATAACGACCCGATATTTCAGAACAATTCAGTTTTAGCCTTTTTAAACGACATCGACATTTTGCAAGTTCTTCGCCCCAGAGATTCGTGATGATGATGATTATTGTTGTTTATTGGCGCAAGGGCCAGGTGTGGCCAAAGAGCGCCAGGACGATGGTAATGGCTTGTTAGTGGTATATGAATAGTCAATTATATGAAGGTTAGATGTGGCATGGCTGTATAGGGGCCTAAAAGCAGTCGCTGTAAAGTGCGTAAAATCTATACGTAATAAGATTATGGCAATGACTACTGATGTGTACTATAGACATGAACAATACATTGCGAAAGAATGATATGACTTCCAAAATATTGCAGATGCAAGAATTAGCCAGAAGCACAAGTGCCTAAACAGAGCCCCTGAGACACAAGGGCCTGGAGGCATGTGCTATAAAAAACAATCACAGCAACATCCTCTGGAGAGAGGATGCGCTACGAACTTGTTGGGCTAATAACATGTAGCACGACATCATTCAGGAATGCGAGGACTGCTTTGGTGTTAAAGAGCGGTTCTTTACCGAGAAACATAGCGGGATGTAGAGGGACATAATAGCGATATGCTAGAGGAAAGTGTTTCTTTCTTTCTCTTTCGGCTTCCCGACACTCCAGGAGGACGTGGAGGACGGTGAGCCTCTCGCCACATCTACCACAGGTTGGAGGGTCGTTACCACTCAATAGAAAATTGTGGGTGCCGTACGTGTGTCCTATTGTTAGACGACAGAATAGGATATCAGTTCGCCGGGTTTTTGTTACGGAAGGCCAGTAACCTAATTGTGGCTTAATCAAATGAAGCTTATTACTTGTTTCTGCATCCCACAAGCGTTGCCAGTGGCTTCGCAGTTTCTTTCGCAAGAAAGGTTTTAAATCTGTTGCAGGAACAGCAGCTGTAGGGTTGATAGCGGGTGATGTGACTGATGTGGCCATTTGGTCGGCAAGAACATTGCCCTCGATGCCTCTATGCCCTGGCACCCAGCATATAATGACATGCTGGTTAGTTGCGTATGCTCTACAAAGAACAGAATAGAGCTCAATGAGAACAGGGTTTTTCTGTTTACAGGGTGACTTCAAGGCTTTTACGACGCTTTGGGAGTCTGTAAATATAATAGTTTTTTGAAGTTTAGATTCCTTTATATGCTTTACAGCTGACCATATTGCGTAGGCCTCAGCCGTAAAGATGCTTGTTTCGGGGTGGAGTACGCCAGATTCCGAGAAGGACGGACCGACGGCTGCATAAGATACTCCGACATGCGATTTAGAAGCGTCTGTGTAGAATTCTGTGCACGAGTACTTGGATTGTAATTCTAGGAAATGCATTCGGATTTCGACCTCTGAAGCGTGCTTTGTAACTTCTACAAATGATATATCACATGCTACTACCTGCCACTCCCAAGGTGGTAACAGCTTGGCTGAGGGCATTAGGCGATGTTCGAAGAGTGGGATATCCATTTCTTCACTAAGCTCCCTGACACGCAGTGAGAAAGGTTGTCTTACAGAGGGACGATTACGAAAAAGTGGAGCGCACGTCATATCGTTAACGGTATTAAAACACGGATGCTGATGATTAGAGTGGACTTTAAGGAAATATGTGAGGCTGGTGTATGTTCTCTGCAGATGGAGTGACCACTCATTTGATTCGACGTATAAACTTTCAATGGGGCTTGTTCTGAAAGCGCCAGTGGCCAGGCGGATACCTAGATGGTGGACGGGGTCCAGCATCTTCAGCGCACTAGGGGCAGCAGAGTGATATACCACGCTACCATAATCCAGTCGTGATGAAATTAGACTCTTGTAGAGATTCATTAAACACTTCCTGTCGCTACCCCAGGATGTGTGAGATAAAATTTTCAGTAAGTTCATTGTTTTTAGACATTTCATCTTGAGATATTTTATATGCGGAATGAAAGTAAGTTTAGAATCAAGTATGATGCCTAGGAACTTGTGCTCTTTGTTCACAGGTATTTGTTGTCCATACATTTTGATTGTGGGATCTGGAACAAGCCCTTTCTTCCTGGTGAAAAGAACACAAGAGCTTTTGTGGGGGTTCACTTTGAATCCGTTTTCGTCTGCCCACTTGGACACCTTGTTCAAGCCCTGCTGTACCTGTCTCTCGCACACTGCGAGGTTACATGACTTGAAGCCTATTTGTATGTCGTCTACGTAGACGGAATAAAAAACAGCCGGTGGTAATGAGGCTCGGAGTGTGTTCATCTTAACGATGAAGAGTGTGCAGCTGAGCACTCCTCCTTGGGGTACACCAGTTTCTTGTATAAATGGACGTGACAGTGCATTGCCGATTCTGACACGGAAGGTACGCTTAGACAAATAGCTTTCTATTATGCTTAGCATATTGCCATGGATGCCCATTCGCGACAAGTCTCTCAGGATTCCGTAACGCCATGTTGTGTCGTACGCCTTCTCCATATCGAGGAATACCGATAAGAAAAACTGTTTATGTACAAATGCGTCTCGGATATTTCCTTCAATGCGCACAAGGTGATCAGTTGTGGATCGCCCTTCTCTAAAGCCACACTGATAGGGATCAAGCATTTTGTTCAGTTCAAGTAAATGTATGAGTCGTCGATTAACCATTTTTTCAAATAGCTTACATACACAACTTGTGAGAGCTATGGGACGGTAACTTGCCGCCGAGGTAGGGTCTTTACCTTGCTTCAATACAGGGACCACAATCGCTTCTTTCCATGCGGACGGAAGATATCCGGCAGCCCAAATAGTGTTGAAAAGTGCGAGTAGTGTCAGTTGTGTATCAGGGTGTACGTTCTTAATCATGTCATACATGACTCTGTCGGGTCCCGGTGCAGAGCTCTTACATGCGATCAAGGCAGCTCTCAACTCGGCAATACTGAAAGGAAGGTTATGCGGTTCATTCTGTCGACATTTGCGAACGAATGGCTTACATTCTTCTCTCTGTTTATATTTAATAAAGGGGTGTGAATAATGGATTGAGCTTGAAACACGCTCAAAGTGCTCCCCAAGACAGTCTACCTGGTCCTGCAAGGTATTCCCTTGGTCATTCACCAGAGGCAACGGATGGATTTGTTGCCCCTTTAGCTTCCTTACGCCGTTCCACACTTTTGCCTCCTGTGTGTATGAATTTATACCCGATAGAAACCTCACCCAGCATTCTCTCTTTGCCTGACGTCGTGTCCGCCTTCCCTGCGATTTAATGAGTTTAAATTGAATAAGATTTTCTGCATTTGGCGATCTACGCAATATGCCCCATGCCTTATTCTGTCTCTTTCGCGCCTCTCTGCAGTCTTTGTTCCACCAGGGAACACGTCTTTTAAGTGAACCACCGTTAGTTTGTGGGATACACTTTTCAGCAGCATTAATAATAAAAGCGGTAAAATATGCAACGGCATCGTCGATACTAAAATTGTTTATAAAATCTCGTGGTAAAAAAGTTGATTCTTTAAAATGCTCCCAGTCAGCCGATGCTAATTTCCATCGAGGAATATTGGTAGGGTTATCGTGCTGCGTTATTAAGTTTAAAATTACAGGGAAGTGGTCACTTCCAAAAGGATTGTTAATGACATTCCATTCAAGGTCAGGCATGAGAGAAGCAGATCCAATTGCTAGATCTATTGATGAGTACGAATCGTGTTGGGCGTTATAGTAGGTCGGCTTATTCTTATTAAAAAGGCAGGAACCAGAGGTCAGAAGGAAATTTTCAATGAGTCGACCTCTCGCGTCGCATCGCGAGTCTCCCCACAACGTGTTGTGAGCATTAAAATCTCCCACGAGAATGTAAGGTTCGGGAAGCTGGTCAATGAGGTTATGAAATTCAGTTTTTCCGAGAATATAATTTGGGGGTATGTATATAGAACATACTGTGACCAATTTATTGAAGAGAATTGCCTGAATTGACACTGCCTCAAGGGCCGTCTGAAGGGGTACATGTTGACAAGCTACGGACTTGTCTACAACTATTGCTACACCACCGGACGACGCAAAAGCGTCGTCTCGGTCTTTCCTGAAAATGGCGTATTGCCGGAGAAAGTTGGATTGTGTACATTTAAGGTATGTCTCTTGAACACACAGCACCTTAGGATTAAACCTGTGTAGGATTTCTTTAACGTCATCGAGGTTGTGTAGGAGTCCTCTGACGTTCCAATGTATTATTTGTGTATTCATGTTGAAAGTGTTTTTGTGCTGTGCGTTTAAGAGACTAACTTAACTTACAGAGCCCTTGTCGGGCCCTGTGATGCGGGCTTTTTCTTTTTTGGAGCGATCGCGAGATTCTCGCGGCTCCTTAGGCGCAATTGGCGCCGTCTGGCTGGTTGTTGTGTCCATAGCCTCTTGCGAGGCGCTGGACACGCGCTCTTGCGAGCGGTTGGTTTGACGAGAAGGCCTCGCCTCGAGGGACGAGGCCCTGGAGGCCACCAGCGCGGAGGTTGGTGGCCCCTTCTTGTGAGTTGGCGGAGCAGTGCTAGCTGCAGCCGCCGAGGGGGCGGACGGCGTCACTGCCGGCTCACTGTGTGCGGGCCGGACAGCCGCCGGAAGCCGTTGCGACGCTGCCCCCTGACGCACCACTTCGGCAAAAGTGTTCTTTGGCAGGTATGAAACCCGCCTTCGTGCCTCTTTGAACGATATATTTTCTTTGACTTTGATTGTGACAATTTCTTTTTCTTTTTTCCACGACGGGCAGGACCGCGAGTAGGCAGCATGCTCGCCGTCGCAGTTGACACATTGCAGTTTGTTTTCGCAGGATTCGGATGCATGTTCGTGGGCACATTTCGCACAGGTGAGGCGGCCACGACAGTTCTGCGAACTGTGGCCAAATCTTTGACACTTAAAGCAACGGAGAGGGTTCGGAATGTAGGGCCTGACTTTGATCTTGATGTATCCTGTCTCTATGGTCTCGGGCAAAACACTTGTACCGAATGTGAGAATAATGTGTTTCGTTTGGATCTCTTTGCCATCTCGCCTCATCTTAATTCGTTTTACATTGATCACAGTTTCATCTTTCCAGCCTTCTAGAAGTTCAGCTTCAGTTAGGTCCATGAGATCGTCATCTGAGACGACACCACGAGTGGTGTTCATCGTGCGGTGCGGGGTCACTGTTATTCGTATTTCGCCAAAAGACACTAGGGTATGTAACTTGTCATGTTGTTTTTTGTCGCGGAGTTCTAGCAGGAGATCTCCACTTGCCAACTTTGTAGCCTTGTAGCCTGGTCCTATGGTCTCGGTCAAACATTTCGCAACGAGAAAGGGTGATGCAACTCTTACGCTCTTGTCTGGCTTCTCACTATGAATAACGTGAAAACGCGGAAAAATTTGTTTTTTGGCCAAAAAATTGGAATGCTTCGGTGTGCCCCCGTTTCTGGCGGCGATCAGGAAGTGCGGGAAAGGAACTATCCATGTATGCGGAATTTGTTTCGGTGGTGGCGCCAGCCACCCACCATGGAGCCCAACAAGGGGACGCTGCAGAATCTGTAAAGGACAGGTCCTGCAAACGCCAACTGTACGCCACCACTATAACCAAATATGGAATATCCAAGGTTGGCTACCCACACAAGGTTAACCCTCGCTGCCAAGAAGATTGGAAGTAATATAGAAGAGAGTAGAAAACAGGAGAGATGGAAAGTGAGAGAGAAAGACGAAGGTTGGAGGGAGAGAGAGACAGGAAAAGGCAACTACCGATTTCCCCCGGGTGGGTCAGTCCGGGGGTGCCGTCTACGTGAAGCCGAGGCCAAAGGGGTGTGTTGCCTCTGCTGAGGAGCCTTAAAGGTCCAAAACACTCAGCGTTGGCTCCACCCCCAGGATCCCCTTTTCCCCGGACACGGCTAAGCCGCGCACGGTTAGACGCGGGAGGGTCCAACCCTCGTGTGCTCGGGTACGTGGTGGCGCAACTCACCAAACGCCTGCTTGCGCAGACGCCCCTGCGGGGACCCGAGAGATTCGTAGCGGCATCCTCTTTCAGAGGACGCTGCTGCGACCGCATATTTGAAATGCACTCTCCTCCAGGCCCTTTCGCTCCTAAGGGTCTCTGTGAGGCAGTAGTGCCTTGTATCGCTTACAACTTTTTATACTATATTCATTGTGCCCCTATCACGTCATTGTTATGATTTTATTAATTTTGTCTGTTTTACGCACCTTTAGTGCGCAGGATTTTAGGCCCCTTTGCAGCCACCCTACACCTACCCAATGTCATTGATCATACCATTGCTCACTCAGTACAATACGTCTTGGCGCTCTTTGGCCATAGCTGGCCCTTGCGCCACAAAACAACATATATCATCATCATCATCATCATCATCATCAGATTTGTTGATGACGTGGCCCAAAAACAAGAGCTCCACGTATGCGAAGCGGCACTTTTCTGGCTTTAACGTCAGTCCGGAGGTCTTGATTACTTGAAGAACTGTTTGAAGGCGCCGGAGGTGTTCCTCGAAGCTTGAGGCACAAAACGACGTCGTCCAAATAGACGAGGCAAGTCTGCCACTTCAAGCCTGCTAGTACATTATCCATGACGCGTTGGAAAGTCGCAGATGCCGAGCAAAGACCAAACGGCATGACCTTGAACTCTAACAGTCCGTCTGGTGTTATAAAGGCACTCTTCTCCCGGTGCCTCTCGTCGACTTCGACTTGCCAGTAGCCGGTTTTGAGGTCCCTTGACGAAAAATAATTTGCGTTGTAGAGTCAATCCAAGGCGTCGTCAATACGTTGAGAGAGGGCATACGTCCTTCTTCGTGATGTTATTGAGGTGAAGATAATCGACGCAGAAACGTAGCGTTCCATCCTTCTTCTTTGCTAACACCACAGGGGACGCCCACGGACTCTGTGGTGTCGCGTAGCATTTCGTCGCGTAGCATTTCGTCGCGTAGCATTTCGTCGCCTTCTTGTTTATATGGCCTCGCGTTCACGCGCCGGACTAGGTACGGCCTCTGACGGAGCGGGCGGGCGTATTCGTCGGTTATGATGGGGTGCTTGGCGAAAGGGGTTTGTCGAACTTTTGACGACGACGAGAAGCAGTCCTTGTATTGCAGGAGCAGAG